>NC_055694.1:1928414-2221273 GCF_017639745.1 Melanotaenia boesemani | reverse complement strand
GCTTCGTCTGCCGCATTGTTTCCCATTGTGGTGATGGAGTTGTCTTTTCGATGAGCAGGACACTTGATAATGGCCAATCGATGTGGAAGCATCATGGCCGAGATTAACTTCATAATCTGTTTCCCATGTCGAACAGGTTTACCATCTGATTTTTGAAAGCCGCGCAGTTTCCAAACTGCTCCAAACAGGTGACAGACTCCGTGAGCGTATGCTGAATCTGTGTAAATATTAGCAGAGGAGTCTTTAGCAAGTTCACAAGCTACAGTAAGTCCATACAATTCAGCTAATTGTGCAGAGCAAGGTTGTAAACATTTTTCAGCTTTTATTGTCACCAAACGTCCCTTCCTTTTGTTGCACCACGGCGTAGCCTGCGTGAGTTCCCATGTGGTCTCGAAAGCATGACCCATCCACATAGTACGTGACCTGTGCGTCGTCCAACGGCTCAGATTCCAAGTCCCGGTCTCAGTTTTGTGTACCTCGTGGTCTCAGTGACGCACTCGTGTGTATCACCTTCAAATTCAAAAGGTAACATATTAGCAGGGATTTGTGGTCTCACATCTCTTAATTGTTACATCTGGATAGGTGAGCAATGGTAGATACTGAAGGCAACGTGCTGTTGTCAGAACAAGTTTGCTGTGATTGATCAACTCTGTGATTTTATGATGGGTGTAAATAACCACAGGATATGACTTAGTTATTGCAGACGCCTTTTCATACGCCATGTGAACAGCTGCGAGGCCCTGGTAGCAGGGGGGCCACCCTCGTGCTACGTCGTCCAACCTTGCACTGTAGTAAGCGATGGGTTGTTTCCTTCCACCAGCACATGAGTCTTGTGCCAATACAGCCGCTGCATACATGTTACATCTGTTTGAAACGTAGAGATAGAAAAGTTTGTCATATTCTGGCATTTTTAGCGCGGGGGCATTTTGAAGTTCCTGCTTGAGCATATCAAAAGCCAACAGTGCCTCTGTGGTCCACTCCAAAGACTTCTTTAAAGTCTTGACTTCAGAGGACTTCAGGAGTTCCCCTGAGCGGCGCCGTCTTTACTGCGTAGTCCTCCAACCACTCCGCGCTGAATCCTGTGATACCTAAAAAGGTCATTAGTTGCGCGCATGTCTGTGGACGCGGTGCTCGACTTATGCCTTTGAGGTGGTCAGGAGACAGAGCTATTGTTCCATGGGAGATTACTCTGCCAAGGAATTCCACCTGAGGCTGGCAGAATTGCAGTTTTGTCCGAGATGCTTTGTGTCCACATTCTGCCAGTCTCTGCAGCACTTTGATCGAGTCGCGCTGACAATCTTCAATGGTGTCTGAACAAATCAATATATCGTCTACATACCGGATTAGGACGCCGCTCAAATCCAGCTCCTGTAGATCCTGACTCACCACACGATCAAACCACGCGGGGCTGCTTGTCAGTCCCTGGGGCATTCTGGCGTAGCTGTATTGTCGACCTCTAAAGGTAAACGAAAACAGATATCGTGACTCTTCTGCCAGAGGGATACTGAAAAATGCTGAACAAAGATCCACTACTGTAAAAAACTTAGCTTTAGTGGGGATGGCATTCAACAGTGTGTGAGGATTAGCGAAGTCTGTAGCGACATCTTCAAGAATGGCATTGATCGCCCTTAGATCATGGACCAGTCGGTACTTTGATTTATCTGCTTTTAGAACTGCAAGAATTGGGGTGTTACAAGGACTAGAAATCTCAATCAGCACTCCTACTTTTTAAAAAACCATCAATTTAAGATTCCAATCCCTTCTTCATCTGCGGGATTAAGTTTGTACTGTGGCCGCCAAGGTAAAACTGCACCTGGTTTTAATTTGACAGTAACTGGGCTGGCTGAAACTGCCAGTCCCACATCCGTCTCATGTCTGGACCACAGTTGGTCCGGAACCTGTGTTAAAATATCAGTTTCCAGATCACTGTTTAAATCCAAGGGGGTTGGTTTTGCATGTCATCATTATGTTTTTCCCTGGTAGCACCACCATCTGAGGTGTTGCTTGTAATGACAGATCACACCTAATTCTTAACATTGAGCCATCCTCTGAAAGAGAGATTAATGGGTTCTCTGTACTGTTCCATGTTAAATGCTCTGCAGTTCTTACCATCGGACCGAGGTCCCTTGAATGGTATCCTGGGTTTACCAACAGTGTAATGTGTGGTAAGGATTGAGTAACACAGTACCATTTATCAATAAAGGTGTTCCGGTTTACCTTTAATGCTGCGCCTTGGCCTCCAATCAGGATATATGGAGCCTGTATTTTAACCATCACTCCATCCGTCTCCTTTTCCCACTTATCCTGAAAGGTTGAGCTGGCTGATGGATCAAAGAACATTGTACAATGAGGAGGTAATTTTGGTGGAGAACCTTCCGGGGCCCAGGCCTTCATGCATGCCTTCCATTTCTCCAACTCCGAACCCAGAGGCCCCTCTATGTTCCCCAGCCAATAAACATTTGCTGGTTCTGCTTGGGCATTCATTTGTAAGTTTAATCCACAACTTTCCACATATATTCCCAAAGGTGAACATAAAATTTTTGAGCCCGAGTTTACAAAGTGCATCTCTTCCTAACAGATTGACAGGAGTTTGGTCCGAGACCAAAATGGGTATTTTAATTTCATCATTACCTACTTTCATTTTTACGGGAGCAGTAATAGGAACCAATTGACTTTTTCCCGAGAATCCTACTGTCTTCACAAAGTTGTTTGACATGGGAAGGTTCTTGGCAAGGGATCCCTGTATGCATGAATGAGTCGCCCCCCGTGTCAATCATCATTTGGACCTGTCGATCCTCAATTTGGACATTTATCATGGGGTCAGTGCGTGTATGCATAATCAATGGGTACGAACCTTTACCCGCAGGATCCTCGGGACCCCCCTAAAACTGAGAGGGTCTTGGTCGTGGGCCACCCAGGGGTCCACCTCCACCTCTTCTAGGGAAGCCTCGTTTCTTCCAGGACCACCTGCTGGGAGGGGCATAAGCCGTGGGCCACGCCCTTGCAAAATGTCCATACATGCCACAATACCAGCAGCGGTTGGATCCCTGCCACGCCCCCAGACAAGGGAGTACCAAGCCTTGAGTATGAGGGACGGAACGGCTGGGACCCCTAGCGGCCTGTGTTGACTCAGGAACTCCAGCAGTCCGTCCCGCACCTGGATCTGTGAACACAACAGCTTGAACCTTTTCTTTCAGCTTGCCCTTGCAAATCATTTAGTTGCATCTGTGCCAGCTTCCTTTGAATCTGGAGGTCCTGTCAGAAGTCTTAGTTAGGTCTTTCCTGTATCGGGTTACTGCATGAACCACATGATCACGGAACTGTTGCGCTGGCATAGATGTAGACCAACGACATCCTCCAAACGTCTGCTGACATCCTTTGGCATTGAATCGATGACTGCATTTCTGAAAAGAGTGAGCAAAATAGGATCATTTTCCACATCTTCTGAGACTCTTGACGCCACCTTTTTAACTGTGTATCGATGTATGCTGCTGGGTTCTGGTCGTCCTTCAGAGGTTCCCCTTTCAAAGCATCAACATCAATTTTATTAGGGTACTGTTTGCGTATTCCTTGCCAAATCACCCCCTTATAGGCTGCTAATTCTGTTCCATCTGCCCTTTCACTCAAAATCCAGTCCAGTTCATTGTCTTCTGAAAAACTGCTGCATTTTAGACAACCCCAAAACCTGAGCGAGGACAGCTTTGATGTCACCCAGTGAAAGAAATGTTCCAGCCGTGTTTGATTCCAAAGCCTTAATCCACTTGCCTCCTCCTGCGGATATTTGAGGGAGCTCTGAGACCAAACCTGTCAGGTCCCGAGCTGAAAAAGGATGATAATCAGCCCTTGTTCCCCTTATCAGAATTGGGAACTCCTCCCCCTTCAATCTGTCAGGAGGTCTGATGTTAGGTCTGTATCTTAAATCATATTCGTCTCTAGGGACCCCTGTGGACGTGCCGGGTTTCTGCAAGCATGCAGGCATGGAAACTCCGCCTCCTGAAGTCGCCCCCTCCACCTCCTCATTTAAGTCATCTATTTCCTGTTCCATCTCAACTATCTGGCTCCGTCCCAACTCACGTTGCAAATCTTGCTGACGTGGTCCTAAGTTCATCCAAAAGCTATCACCTGTCTTACCTTTCCGAGCCAGTTCGGTTCGATCCTGGTAACAGTTAATGATTCCAGACTGACGTCGCTGTGTACTACAGTATTTTGGGATTGTCATGTGGGGAGGAGTTTCCTGTTTTTCTCGAGGAGAATGTATAGAGGTTGAATGCCTTTCTACCTGGGCGTGTGCTTCCCCAGTGCCCTGTAAGGACGCACCCCGCTGTTTGAAGTTGGGTGGATCTGGTTGGGGCAATGCATCAGTAGGAGGTCCCTTCTCAGCGAGCCCTGAAGCAGCAGATAACCAGATAACATTTTTTGCTCTTTTCCACCATTTTTTCAGACATGTGTTGAATCTCTTTCATCCTGTGGGGATGGCGGATACAGGCAATAGCCTGTGGCGTACTCATTGTTATCCTATTTAATCAACCCTGCTTTTAATACAATATGATAATCATGCAACTCAAACGAAAACCACTTGGGTGCGCCGCAGCTCCGTTTCCTGTTTCTAGGCGTCGGTCCAATGGGAGGAGTCGTGTTCTGTTGGAAGGAAACCAAAAGAGTTCAGCGGTCTTATTTTAACAGTTATAATAGTACAGATTACATCCTTGTAGCTGCACAAGAGCAGAGCACTATTTTATTTTTTGTCAGTGCTTGTGGTCTATGCGCGTTAGCAAGTAGCTTAGTGTCAGATTTCACCAGACCACTATGAGTTTGGGGAACGAGTCAACTTATGCACTGCAATACAGATTAATTTTTCTCAACATGCGGCATGCAATATTACTGCAAACAGAGGCCTCTGTCCATGCTCATGCATAAGTTTTTTCCAGTATACCCAGCAGCTGCTTCGATCTCCAGTTACACTCAGTCACGCATTCCTTTCTACATTTAGTCCACACTTTTACACACAAGCTCACCCTCAGCTTTTCTCCTCTCCAAAGAAGGTTTTTAAAGCTTTTTCCTCCTATTCTTCTCACACATGGACATAAGTTTACTTTCAGCGAGAGAGGTAAGGCAATCAAAGGATAGTTACACACTCAGTCAGTCACACATTTCTGTCCGGTGCATCACCCACTATCATACACACACTTCAACAGCTGAGCAAATCACCATTAGTCAGAGGAGAATAAACCAGTCAAAACACAGTTTAAACTTTTCCCTTATTTCCTCTCATAGAAGACATCAGTTTTCTTTCCGTTGGAGGGGTAAAGCAGTCAAAAGACAATTTTTCAGCTCACTCAGACACCCATTCCTATCCGCTTCATACACACACTTTAACAGCTGAACAAATCATCATTAGTCAGAGAGGAATTAACAGTCAAGACCAGTTTAAAAGTCACAAGTTTCACTCCCAGTGAGCAGTCCAAAGAAGGAATATGTCAACAGTCAGTTTATAAAGCCTTTTTTTCCTTCCTTTTTTCTACGTACGTTATTTAATGTTGCAACAAAGTTTTTTCACAGCTGTACTGCGCTAAGCCCCTTTTACGCAGATTTCCCGGGTTAACAGAGCTTAAACCTTTCACTACTGGCTCTGTTTAATTTAGGATCAGATTTTTGATCGATCTTTGCACCTTGCTTTCCTATGAACCTAGTCATAAGCTACTCACACCCACTTAACTGACCCCCTGTACAAGACCAGCCTATAGCTCGCAATCTTGCGGGCCCTGTATTTAACTCTTTACTAAATTTGAAACTCGAAACAGATCGATCGGTGCATTTTCATCACTTTCACTTTTACTTCACTTTCACTACTATTTTTGTTGCCAATTACTTCTTTCGCCGCTATACTGACCCTCCTCTCAAAGTTCCCGGGCGACCGCGTCCAGTAACGCCCGAGGTTTTGATAGGGCCCTGAAATATTACACCTTAAAACTGACCCCCCTCCCACTAATTGGTGAGGTCCTCAACCTACTTAATATCTCCTTAAACTGAGCCCCTTCCCACTAGCTGGTGGGCTCCTCAAAAACTACTTTATTTCTCCTTAAACTGACCTTCCTCCCAGCTACCTCTGGTAAGGCCCTCATAAACTACTTTATTTCTCCTTAAACTGACCTTCCTCCCAGCTACCTCTGGTAAGGCCCTCATAAACTACTTTATTTGTGCGCACAAATTCATCTGTCTAGCAGAGTCACACAGCAGCTGTATAACTAAGTTCAACTTGTAGCCAGGACAGCCCTGCGCCTCGGCTCACTTCACCCAGAAGGATTTAAAATGGGGCCCCTACCTCCTTAAGCGGTGAGTCGAAGCGATCCAGGCGTCCGGCCCCAGCGGTTAACTGGCTGGCTCGCCAAATGTCGCTAGATAAATTCTTTATCAAAAGGGCTGCTGATATTAAGAGTCTGCAGACAGAGGTCTTTAATGATCCTTTATTCGGCCCGACCAGGGGGACACCCCTTCAGGACAAAAGACCCCGTACAATCATTCTCCCAAGCTTATATAGCCTGCCTGTACTATTTCAGTATACACACACACAGGCACGCAGCCTTGTAGGGCTGACTGGTTGACATCATTTTGATATCACGTTATAATGTCATCCTATTAATATTGTGCTGACCAGGGCAACTGCACCTGTTGTTTTTCAACTCTGATGTATTCAAACTTCCACAGAAGCAAAAGTCTGGGTTGTCACAATGAGACAGAGCAAGGAGACCCTTAACAAGAGTATGGGTTGTGTTGCTGCATCAACTAAGAGGCAGAAGAAGGATGTTGCGGCATCACCAGTCTCCAGCCAAGTCACTATCTTGGCATTTCAGAAGGACAGAAAGTCCTCTTGTTTTGGGCAATCAACATGAACACCTTCACTTTTCCGAGTGGCCATCAGTGCCTACCTCCAGTGCTGCAGTGGAGTGAGTTTTCAGCCGTGATGGCATCATACTGCAGCCCCATCGTGCACAAATGACTGATCGACTCTAGTCTAACTTGGTCTTTTGCAAATGCAGTCACAATATAAGACTTTCAAGTAATGTGGAGCCTCTCCAATACCTACTCAAACACATGATCCCTCTGTAATAAGGAGTAGTTTATACTGGGGGAAAAACTTTTTGCATCATTTAGGTTTTAGTGATTTTTGATGAATGTCAAATGTTCATATAGTCTTACGGTCAGTTTTAGGAGGTTGTCTTGAAACAATGTCAACTTTTTTCTTTTATTTTACTGTTTAACAGTTTGTTAAAGTGTTTAATGGGTTAAAGGACAGATAAACTAACAGAAGACTGTTCACTGCTCCAATATGGGATTTGTTAAATACATGAGTGATCCGCAGTAATAATGTAATCTGTGTTAATGTTTTACAGGACTGTGTATAGAAAACTCCCTTGAATTTCCAAAAGTGTTTAAATAAACAAGCATTATAAAAGATGATTTGTGTTAACTAATATTTCAGTCATGTTTTTTTAAAACAAAGAACATCTCACATTTGATGAAGAGCCCATGGTGACTTGGCTGTGACTTAAAACTCAGTAATAAGGACTTTGTACTTGACTTTGGACTTTTCCATCTTGACTCGGGACTTGCTTGTCTGACTCGGGACTTTGACTCGGGACTTGTTAGTATGACTTGGACTCTGACTCCAGACTTGAGTAGAGATACTTAAGACTTACTTGTGACCTGCAAATTATTGACTTGGGTCCATCTCTGCTGCTGGACACTGCTGCATCCAGATCTGTGCATAGTGAGACCATCATCCAACGGCTATTTCCTGAGCACCAGATAATGCGGATGCAGTGGACCGGTATGGTTATGGACACGCTAAAATTGGCATGGTGGGGACAGTCACCCTTACGGTATATTATGGTTCCCAAGTTCTCCCTGCATTTTACCTTCCATGTATCTCACCAGGGCACCAACCTACTCAGTTTTGGCCTGTTCTGTGCCCTATTCTTCTCCATCACACACAATGTGGGCTCCACCATTCTGACCTTTACCACATCTTGGCAGCACCGTTGGTTGTTGCTCTTTGCCGGACTGGGCTGTTTCACTGCTTTCAACACCAGCCCCTTATAGACCCAGCCACGTTGTGTACTTGGATGACATCGTGGTACACAGCGTGTCGATCCGACCTGCATGATGACCCAGGTTCCCTGGGAGTGGGACTGGGATTTCCCGAACGAAGCAACCCGAGGATCTGGTTGGGTGCCTGCCAGAACCTAATCTGCCGGTTAGACATCTCCAGCCAGGACACCGTCCCTGCACGGACCCGCCTTAGGCCTTCTTACCTCAGTGACTATGTTACAGACTTTTGACTGTGTTTAGGTAGTTGCTGCATAGCCTGTCAGGTGGCAGAATAAACCACATGGTAAATTAGCAGTCTACCTGTCATGAGTCTACACACATTGGGGCCTCCTCCGCCCCTTTTCCTTGTAAGAATGAGAGGCAGATTCGCGGATTAAGGTGGTGCAGCTGAGGAGAATCAGATTCATCAGTCAGCTGTATAAAGACTCCTGGATGATCCCTGGTCTTCGCTAGATTGTACTACTTCTTGTGGTAACCAGCTGTGCACACGTCTAATTCTGAGTTGTCTTGTCAGCGTTCTAACCTGTTTATTGTTCTCTTCCAAGCTCCCTGTCCTGGAGATTTACCTTGCCCATGAGATTCTGTCTGCCCGCTCCTCGCCTGCCAGCCTGCTCCTCGCCCTGACCCTTACTGGAATCAATGACCAATCGTCATTGATTCATAATAAATCACTCACTGAAGCTTCTCGTGTGCTCTCTTCCTTTGGGTCCTAGCCCTGACCATTACAGAACTATCCAGCCAACATCATGGACCCAGTAGAACAAACAGCCGTGGACGCCAAGAAATCCGACTCCAGCAGTGAGTTGTTCTTCGCCGTCTCATCTCAAGGAAACCTTCTCGGACAACACTCACAGGTACTCCGATCTCTCAGTGACAGCCAACATGCCTTACAGGCCCCAGCTGAACAACATCACTACCAAAATGTCAGCCAGGCTAACACAACTGTCCCAGCTCTCTGCTCCTTCAGCTCCACAGGCAGGCCCCGTGATTCCTCCGCCAGCTCCAATTCATGAAGTTCACATTCCAGACCCCAAACCATTTCACCGGAGAGTTGGGTAAATGCAGAGGTTTTCTTTTACAATGCTCACTTGTATTTGACCAAAAACCACTTACCTACACCACTGACGGTCTAAGGTTTCCTCATAATTAGTTTGCTTACCTCCAGAGCCTTAACGTGGGCTGAGGCTTTTCTAGAGACCAAGCCACTACATACCTTGACCTATGGAGAATTCATCCGTGAGCTGAAGAAGGTGTTTGATGATCCTGTTCGGGGTGGGAGGCGGCCAAACGTCTTATGTCCTTAAAGCAAGGGGCTCTAAATGTGGCCAATTCTCTGTGGAGTTCCGGACCCTGGCCTGCCGACACGAAATGGAACTCTGCCGCATTAATGGATCACTTTTTGAACTGTTTGACAGATACACTGAAGGATGAGCTGGCAACCGGTGATCTCACGTCGACCTTGAATGAACTCATCGATCTGGCTGTCAGACTGGACAACCATCTCCGGCGGAATCACAAGGGACCCTGTTCAGCATCAGTCCCGAGAGATGTCACGATGCCTGCGCTCCGACCTTCGTTGGACTCCCCCGCTTCACTTCTCGCGGCCAAGGAGCCAATGCAGGTGGGACGAGCTCATTTGACTCAGGCTGAACGTTGGGGACGATTACAGGTTGGTGAGTGTTTATATTGCGGAGGATCTGGGCATTTCCGCATCGCCTGTCCGATTCGCCCAAAAGATGGGGCCCGTCAGTAAGGGTCGGGGTTTTTGACAGGTCAAATGGACTGTGAGATTATTACCCTGACCAAGACTCAGATTTCTGCCACCATAACCTGTGCTGATCAGTCTCTCACTGTCCCCGCTGTTTTTAATTGATTCCGGAGCTGAGGTCAACTTTCTGGACATCGGTCTGGCTGAGAGGGCTCAGATACCTCTGGTTCCGTTATCTCACCCCATGACCGCCAACGCTTTGGACGGCCAAACATTGGCCCAGGTAACGCATACCACCACGCCTGTCAGATTAAAACTTTCTGGTAATCATTCTGAAATAATCGAACTTAAGTTAATATCATGCCACCCACCAGTCATGCCTTTGGTCAGCCTTGTCAACCACTGGGATGAGGGAGAGCAGGGAGGAGACTCACGATCTATCATCTGTGCTCGAGCGACTACCATGATCTGGCTGAAGTGTTCAACAAACTCAAGGCCACGTCCCTTACCACCTTACAGGTCCTATGACATGGCCATCGACTTGTTACCAGGGTCCTCTTTGCCCAGTAGTCGACTCTATAACATCTCCTGACCTGAGAGAGATGCACTGAATAAATATATACAAGAGTCCACTCAGACACTGTCGGTTTCCTGGGGATACATCTTTATGAGCTGGCAGATGAAGACAGACCCGGAGAAAGTGAAAGTGGTTCTGGCGTGGCCCAGGCCCGTCAGCGTCAAGCAGTTGCAGAGTTTCCTGGGCTTCGCCAATTTTTACCAGAGATTTGTCAGGAACTTCAGTCAGGTTGCGGCGCCACTCACTCACCTCACGTCACCTAAGGTTCCATTTCACTGCGTCAGAGACCGCCGAGTTTGCCTTCCAGGAGCTGAAGAACCGGTTCACCTCCGCCCTGATGCTCACTCATCCCGATCCGTTCTGTCAGTTTATGTGGAGGTGGATGCCCTCAGACACAGGGGTGGGGGCAGTCCCTGTCACAACGAGCTGAGCAGTCAGGAGCGCTTCATCCTTGTGCGTTTTTCTCTCGGCGCCTCACCCCAGCGGAAAGGAATTATGATGTCAGTGAGTGGGAGCTGTTGGCTGTCAAGCTGGCCCTCACTGGCATCACTGGCTGGAGGGGGCGTACAACCAGTCATTGTTTGGACAGACCACCAGAACCTGGAATACATTACAGTCAGCCAAACGTTTTAAACTCCAGGCCAGACAGGTGGCTTGTTTTTTTGTCGTTTTAATTCTTTCATCACCTACAAGCCGGGTTCCAAAAACATCAAGCCAGACTCCCTATCGCGGCAATTCAGTCGGGTGGACCGTCTCCAGATCCCGACCCCATCCTGCCTGCGCCCTGTGTGGTTGCCTGCAGTAAACCTGGGAGGTTGAACAAAACATCTGCGACACACAGTGCACGAATCCTGATCCAGGTACCGGTCTTCCTAACAAATTGTTTCGTTCCAGATCCTGTCTCGGTCCCAAGTCACCAGTGGGGGGACACACCTCCCGCGTGGCCTGTCATCCTGGCGCAGTGCGCAGACATAGTCTCAGACCGAGGACCCCAGTTTGTGTCCTGTGTGTGGGACGCCCTTCTGTACTGCACTGGGAACCCACGGTCAGCCTCAGCTCTGGTTTTCACCCCCAGACCAACGGCCAAGAGTAATGGTTAAACCAGAAGTTGGAATATGTCACAGGGCGGAAAGCCCCTGATATACTAGCTGTAGGTCCGCGAGGGAGTACTCTATAGGAAAGAACATGCAACAGATATCCCACCAATAAATGTTATTATAGTTCTTTATAAAAAACAAGATAAAAGAGAAATAAAAAATGTAGAAGCCAGGCCTCAGTGAAGTCCAAGTAATGGTGGCCCTCTAACTGGCAGCTCCTATAGGTGACCGGGTCCCCTCCGATCCTGTACCAAGGGGGGGGAAAAGGAATCGTGAGTCCAGTGAGCAATATTTTTAACCGATCTTCTATCATTATGGCACGACGAGGCCACCATAGGAAAACCAGAAGGAGCACTTAGCTGAGAGGAGGGGGGTTGTCGGACTCTCCCCCCTCCACGGCTCCACCTGCACGTCTCTCTCTGTCTCTCCGCTGTTCCTCTGCTCTGGGGACGCCGAAAGCCAGAACACCTGTGTAGGGGACAGGTGTGACTCAGAAGGCCAGAGAGACAGAGAGTTACTCTTCAGGTTTTGCGGTCTGGTCAAAGTAGGGCTACCGCTGTCATGCAACAATTCACTTCAAGCCAACAAAGAAGGAACACATCTAGTCCATGCAAAGCGGAGCCCACACAACCAAAAGAAACACTTAGCTCAGAGGAGGGAGGTTCGCCGCACATTCCTCCCTCCACAATTCCCACGGCGCGTCCTGTCGCACAGGCAATTCTCCGGCGTCTGTGCGTCTGTGCCCCTATGGCCGTCCCGTCACTCGGTCAGCCCTCACTATCCACGCTCTTGACCCAGCTGGACGTCTCCATTGCGTCTCGACCTGGTACACGATTCCCCCTGGACCGTCGGACCCGCTGCTTCCCACACACTGCTCGCGTCTGAAGCCCTGTCCACACTCTTTTCTCTCTGCTCATTCACACACACCTGTAACTAATTATCTCTAATGGCAGGGCTGCAGACACTCCACACTCACACGAGCAATCTTGTCACCCTGTGACAAAATACGTACACAACTCTCATGTCTCATGCAGCGAACGGGCCTTTCCCCATTTGAGGCGTCGCTGGGTTATTAACCACCGCTGTTCCCAGAGCAGCAAGTGGAGCTGGCGGTTCGTCCGTCCCAGCGACAATCTGAGGCGATGCCGGTGGTTGTGGCGAACTACCAAGGCCGCTCTACTATGTACGGCGGACAGGAACCGCCGGTGGGCTGACCAGAGTCGGAACCCCGCTCCTACTCACTGAAGCTTCTTGTGTGCTCTCTTCCTTGGGTCCTAGCCCTGACTGTGACACTACTGGTTTTACCCAGTCAGTTTGAGTTCCTTCAGTTTCTGAAATATTTAGAGGTGTGTTGGGTCAGGCCAGGAGAGACGTCACTCCGGAAGACATGCATGTGGTGGTTCAACGAGTTTTGAGCAATAAAGTTAGCAGACTAAAATATTGTGGTACGTGTGTTTCTTGGACATAACAGACATCAGGAGGGATTTTACAGCGATGTCAGTGGCAAAAGTTGAAGTCACAAAAGAAATTATTTTTCGGCTGACATTGTGTCATGAATGATGGTGATAACAGCAGCCACTGAGCCAGAAACTGGTCTCTTCATCATGAATCAATATGTTATTTTGTCAGTTGACAGAATCAAAGCTGCAGGTAGTTCAGAGAGAGGAGAGGATGAGGAAGGTGGAGAGGAAGGTTGAGCTTCAGTTCTAAGAGACGTGACTTGATCTACATAACTGAATAAATCTAATCAGTCATAACAGCACACACTGAATAGTTGATTTGAGCTTCACATGATATTCTTACAGACTAAAATAAAGTGGTTTGATGTGGATCCTGCAGAAAGGAGCAGAATCATTTTAACATGGGCTGCAAGTAAAATGAGAAATGAAAGAAATGATGAACATTTCCTCTAACAGAAAAACTTCTATGCAGCTGCAATTAACAAAGTCATCACATCAGATTTTCTGACTGAAAATGTGCTGTGTAACATGGTTCTGACTTTATCTTTCTTTCTGTTATTCTTCACATTTTCCTTCAAGGGTTCATTAAGTTTTTTAATATAAGTGGTGGATTTCTTGTACTGAAGGATGAAAGAACATCTCTGTGTGTAAAAGTAGACGCTTGCTGTGGACAATATTGAGGTGAAGTAAATCTGCAGCAGACGTCTTCATTTCATAAAATCCTAGAAATCATGAAATAAAATAGGACCTGGATTCAGTTTAGCAACAAAAGCAGATTTTATTATCAGTCACTTGAACAGAAATATTTGACTTTATAAGCTTCTGCTTGTTTAGATTTTCTATCCACTCACTTCTATGATTGTGCTAAAACGTCTTTCATAGAGAAATAAAACACCTGGGACTAGTTGCTCTGTGGAGCAGAGTCCACCAATGTCACAATCAGAGCTACGTCCTTGTGTCCACGTCACACGAACACTTTCCTGCCACCATTGTTAGACACACACATCCTGAAAATTTAGATTATATACCAGAATATATTCTAATATATGGGCTGGAAACAGTCACACACACATTATATTTATACAGTATATGAAAATAGTCCAGGTGGGACTTGTTTCCTGGCCAGGCAGTGTACAGCCATGCTGACAATTATCTCACATATTTCCAATAAAATAATGAATCATGGTGATAAACTCTCTGTTAGAACAGAAATCACGTCACAAAATAATCTAAACATGAAGTAAAAGTTCAAATGTTTTATCTCATCTGAACCAGGAGAATCTGGACTTCCAACAATATGATGGAACACACACTAACACACAGAAACACACTTTGGCTTAATTTGTCTTTTTATTGATGATCAACATGAAGCACAGACACACTTCTGATCAGAACTTTATTTACACTCATCATGAACATCAGGATCATGTAATATGAAGTTTTCAGAGATTTCTTTCAGACGTTTGATTTCTGTCCAGAATAAATGAAGATAAATGTTTAATGGGAGAAAACAACAAACGTTTCATTCAGTGTTGCTTTAAAACGTGCTGAGACCCTCCTAACTTCCTGTTAGTGACGATGACTACAGAGTCCCAGAGGGAAAAACCATCATCAGTGGGACACATTCAAGAAGAAAACATCATCAAACTCAACATTATATAACAATGATCTAATCCATCATGCAGGAATCATCTGACTCTGCTTTATTTGACAGTGAAGAGAAGGAAGAAACGTGGAGACAGAAGTGGAACGAGCTGCAGAATCATCCAGATGTGAACTGAACTGCTGACATTTACAACCTCATCTCTCCACCAGTACAACTCAGACTGAAAACTGGTTCAGAACCAGATTCACTGGTCATGGAGGAAAACCATCAGACCGTCCTGATTGACAGGACAGATGATCAGAGGAGCTGAGTTTTTACCACCTTTGTTATTACAGGGACTGAAGAACGGTAGAGTTTGTCAGTGAAGCAGCAGCCAGTAAAGGAGAAGATCAGAGCTGCAGCATCTACATCATAAAAGGAGACCAGACCCTCCTCATAATCCACAAACACCCCCACCTTCTCAGGACCAGACTGGAGATGGAGACGGACTGGAGGATCAGCCAGAGCTATGTACTCATTTCCATTTATCAACCGTATAGTCCAGAAACCATTCTGAGGTCTCAGTGTGATCCTTCCCTTCCTGTTGATGGACTCTCTGGCGACTCCTAAAATCCATTCAGTTTTTCCTTTAACCTGAACCTCAAAGTAAAATCTGCCTGAAGAGAAACTCTGGTTTCCTAAAACATTAACACCCATAGAAAAATCTCTCTGGATTATGTGGAAGTTTCTTCCACACATCACCACAGTAAACTTGTTTTCTATCATCAGACAGGATGAGTTTACGATGTGCTGTATCAGGATCCAGATTAACATCCACTGCAGACTGCCTGGACCTTCTTCAGCTCAGCCTCCATCTTCTTCTTCTTCTGTTTCCTGAGTGTCTCCTCCAGCTGAGACACAGCTCTCACCACAGTCCCCCTCATATGATGGTGGACGGACTCGGACCTCTGTCCAGTTCTTGGTGGGTGGAGCAGCTTTCAGGGACGAGGGAGCTTTGGAGGAGGTGGGAGGTGGTTCTTCAGAGCGTGAGAGCTGCTCCACCTCAGAGCTCCTCTTCCTCAGCCTCAGAGATTTCCTGTTCCAGATCTTTGATGAAGGCTTCAGCCTGTTTCTCTGTAGTTTTCTGTTTGTCTTGGATCTCCTCTACGAGCTGGTCCAGGCCTCTCTGAACAGACTCCATCAGAGCAGTGAAGACCTGAACACCTTATGCTGTCTCTCTGTCTGCAGCATCTTTACTGATCTTCACCGACTCTTTCAGCTCCTGAATCTTCAGTCGTCTCTTCTGGATCAGCAGCTGGATTCCAGCCTCTGTCTTCCCCAGCTCTGCCTTCTTCCTTCATATTCTTCTCTCAGAGGAACAAACTCATGAGTCTTGTGGTCTAAAACAGAGCAGAGCGAGCAGACACATGTCTGGTCGGTCCTACAGAACAGCTCCAGAGGTTTATCGTGCTTCCTACACATCCTGTCCTCCAGGTTCTCCACAGGCTCCATCAGCTGATGTCTTTTCAGACCTGAAGCTGTCAGATGAGGCTCCAGGTGAGTCTGACAGTAGGAGGTCAGACACACCAGGCAGGACTTCAGGGCCTTCAGTTTGGTTCCAGTGCAGACGTCACAGGGAACTTCTCCTGGTTTGGCAGCTTGTTGCTCTGAGCTGCTGCTGCTGGCTTCCTGCTGAGCTTCACGTCCTGAACTGATCAACCACCTTTTCTGATGAAGGTGTTAATTTCTGGATCAGGTTTGAAGTGAAACTTCTTCTTACACATTGGACATTGGCATCTGTTGTTAACATCCCAGTGGTGGGTGATGCAGTTCTTGCAGAAGTTGTGTCCACATGGTGTGGAGACTGGATCAGTGAACACATCCAGACAGATGGAGCACAGAAACTGATCCTCAGATCTCTGGTTGCTGCCAGCAGACATGTCTGACCTCTGAGGAGTCAGAAAAACAGCATTAAAACACACGTCTAGTCATTATTCTTCAACATTTCACTTCTATCCTCCTGACTAACTGAAAAAATCACCACCAATGTTGCTGTTCTATGCAGGAAGTCGTTTTTTTCAAAGACAAAAGCTGCAATTTCAACACAATCAAGTTTCCAGAATTTTAGCCACTTTAATAATTTTTGTAAGAAACCAAACTGTTTGAAAATCCGTCCAGATTTCAGTGAAATAAGAACATTTATGTTTGTGCAGATCCCTCACTTTCCCTCAGATACCATGAGAGAGCAAACTTGTGGCAAGATGGCCGCCGGTCCACCCTACAAATCCGCACTTCGTTTAGCCTCAAACGAAGGCTGCTGGTGATGCAGCTTTCATGGCCTCTTTTCTCAAAGAATTCATTGCGTACAAGACGGTGGCAAATGATCAACCGAGCTCAGAAGAATACATTTTTAATTTATTTATTTTACCACACTTTAGTAAAAACGTTATAAAAGCAAGAACATTGACAACATAAACAGTCTAATTAAAATTCGGTACTTTTTGATATTTGTGGATTTTTTGAGGGTTAATGAAGATTCTACCAGACTGCTGGAAAACCTCTGAGCCTCAGATTGTTTTTAAAATTAATTTATTAATTAATTAATTTACATTATTACCAGGTTGGTGTTGACCACAAGCATTTCTAGCCCATTTTTGTGGGGTGCTGAAGCATTGAAAGTATTTTTTATATTTTAATTTTATTGTTGTTGTTGTTAACAAACTAGAAATGTATAAAAACCATACTGTGTTTTGTTGAGACCTAACAAGAAAAATGTTTGTAATTTTTTAATCTAGTTAAATAAAATCTATTTGTGTATGATTGTCAGTCCAAAGAGGGAAAGATGGAAAAAAGGAGAGGAGAGAGGAAGGTCCAGAAGAAGCAAGTAAGAAGAGAGAGTTGAACTCCAGAAAGTAATCGACAGATTAGCCAATGAGGCGACAGGTTAAAGTACACGTAGTAATCTGTAGTATCCATAAAAAGATAACATACAATGTACACATTGTACCATAGACAAGGTTACCTCTTTTATAATTTTACTATTACTATTATTATTATTATTATTATTATTATTATTATTATTATTATTATTATTACTATTATTATTAGTAGTATTTTTATTAGTATTATGTTTCTATATGGACCAAATTATGAGTCTGAAATAAAGAATTGAAGTAAAAATTTGTTTAACTTTGTTGTTTTAAAGTACGTTTTAAATAAAGTTGTTCTTACTCTCCCTCTTCCTATAAAATGTTCTGGTGGTGATGGACGCCATTTTCTCTGACAAGAAGGAGGAAGTTCCCAAAACTCCGCCCCTACAAGTCGGTGTCATTTAAATTCCCTAAATGTCCTCTTTAGAGAAGAAAAGGAGGTAGTTCGGTAGCATGCAGGGGGACGGAGATATTCAGGTTTACAAATGTCCTCCACAGAGGACAAATCTGAACTACTGGTAGTCAGGATCCTGATCCAGTTTATCTGAGGAGTGAAAGTTCCAGTTTCACTTTGCTCTCCGTTTGCTGCTTGTTGAAACTCAGTAAAAATGATCAGCTGTACTCACCAGTGTTGGAGTCAGTAGCTGAGAAAGAACAGATGAACTCGCTTTATTTTCCTTCACACAGAAACACAGAGATTTGCTTCGACTGCAGCTCTGATCTGAATAACTTTCACTTTCATTTCTGGTACCGGAAAAAAAAACAGTCTTCCTGTGTTGCTCCACCTTTTCCTGAACTGGGCTGGGTTTTGTTCTTCAGGTTCAGACGTGATTATAGTTAAAAACAGCAGATGATACTAGAAATGGTTTTAAAATGCAGGGAGGTCTTGAATAAACTGCAGCTTGTTACACAGAAAGAGTTCAAACAATCAGGATTTAGTCTGAACTTTCAACTCTTTGTTCAATCCCAGCATCATTTACTCATATTTAGGTGTGTAATGTTCTGATGCTTCATTTTGTCCTTTTAATGTCTTTTTCCTTGAACTGAAGGACAGGAAGTTGAAGTTTCTGGAGTAAATGTCTTTTCCTGACAGTTGTTGTTCTGCTGCCCTCTGCTGGACACACACAGGAAACTACACCAGACTTCATTTCAGTTTAGTTTTCCTTCTTACTGCCTTTCACCCTGTTTTCTGTCCATCTTTTTCCACACTCAGCCTACAGAATGACTTATTCCTACCCGACTGTTCAGTATGATTTATTTAACTTTCAGCAACTCATCTACATGTGCTCACACTCACGCCTGTACACTTCTGTGTGTCATGTTTTATTCAGTTTCTACTGCAAACAATGTCGTGTTAACAATCTTTAGACATGCAGGAAATAAAGTTCACATTGTCGGCAGGTATTCAGCAGAAAGTTCTATGTGTGTGTGAAAAGAAGAAAAATAATGCTCCTCTATGGCTGGAATAAAGCCAAGAAGACGTTTCTGATGCACGGTGGCGCCACAAAGCAGCTGAGCTGGAGTTGGTTTAGTGAGGATAGCAGGTAAATAGTAGCAGGAATAACTGGAAATGAGGAAAAAGTGGAAACATGGAAATAGTTTTCTGTTGTGTGTTTGTTTCAATAACAATATTTTTTCTCCTGAAAACCAAGACTTGAGAGAACGATGAGATGAGGAAAAGGTTTGGTCACTGTTGATCTGTGTGTTATTTCTACAAAGTTCTGTTAGTAATAAATTCTGCTTTCTTCTTCTGGTCGACCTTTATGCTGCTTTATCTATTCATACATTCATTTTACATCATTTTACCTCCCAGTCTGACAGCTGAGAAACATCATGTCTCGTGTGGAAGAAATTTTACTTATTATGTTCTATATATAATATTATAATTACAACTATAATTACTTTCTTTACTATATTCATTTATAAATTGTATTTACACTGATTGTTACTATATTACATTTTTACTCATCATGCTTTAATTCACTTTTAATGTTTATTCTCTTCATGTACATGCTCTGTTAAAGTCCACTACGAGGGTAAGAAGACCCTTTATCTGGTCCTTCCTCAGACCTTAGACTGGTTCTGGTGGAAACACAACTATGAAGTCACATCTAAGAAGCCCTAGATTTGAGTATGTCAGTATCATTGCTGTGTATGCATCTTACAGGAACTGGAGAAAGTCAATAATTTGCTGCTTTTTGGCCCCATGAAAAGGCCACTACCATGCAGGTAATCCAAAACGAGAGAGAAAAGCTCCTGCTTTGGTCCTCCTGTGTCAACAGCTCCTTCTGCTGCTCCAACATCATCCATGAATCTAACATTGATGCACCGATGAGGATGAAAAGTCTTCCAGCTGAGGGCCAATCTGGCACCCATTCAAATATGAGCTCTGACCCACTAATGTAGGATGCAGGACTTCCATCACAGTAATCAGCTGTCTTCTCCAGAGCAGCGAGAACATTCACAACGTGTCTGCATGAAAAGATTGAAGCACAAATAGACCGGATTCATCAGAAGGCCACATCCCATTTTGTCTCGTACACAAATTTACTCGGTACATTAATGCAGAGACATCCTCACAAACTCCACAAAAACTAAAAGTAGTAAATGTAGAAGATAATTATACAACTGGGATAAATGGATTAAAGCTCATTTCTACCAACGTTTCCATCACAAACGTGTTCATACTGCATGTTTTCATTTTGTGTTAAACAGAACAATGCTGTTGCAGTACTGTCTATACTGAGTGAAACAGGATTTATAAAGGCTGCGTGTCACTAGAGAAGAAATGTACAGACTTTCCATTAGACTCTGAAGTGGCCTGGTCCTCAGTCGCTGCTCAGGAAAATGATGGTGCTGAGTCCTAATAAGGAATTCATGATAATAATAATAATAATAAACACTATTAAAGATTTAATACAATATGTAATATAACCTGTTCAACTCATTAAATCCAAAAGCCATTAGAAAACAAGAAGTGAGCATCGTTACTTTGGCTTAACTGCATTTAATGTGAGCGCTGAAGAGTCTGGATCAGCTGAACCAGGGTCAGATTCGTGCTCTCAGCTCTCCGACGTTCAGCTGTAGAAACGTATGAGTCAAGAAAAAAAATCCCTTACATAAGAGACTCTTCTAGTGCAGCTTGAAGTGTAAAATCTTCACTTTCTTCTCCACTCGTCTCCTCAGCGACTTCCTCGGTCTCCATTTCATCTTCAGTTTCTTTCTCATCATCTTCGGTTAAGTCAACGTTTGACCTAAAAGAAGTGAGCTTTCAGTGAGGTCCGAACATCAGAAACTTTGACATCATGAAAGTTTATCTAAAACTCCTCTTGTGCAGTAACATTTTTACTCGTTTTTATAGCAACTTTCTCGATGAAGAAATTATTACTGTACTTTTAAAAATGTGGATAATGCATTCAATATTTCAAGTCTTAGAACGTTTATATACACGTCAAGGCATAAGAACATTTTTTTTGATGAAAATACATTTCTATTTAGACAATAAAAAGCTATGTCACTATTTTTCATTACAGTTTCAAAGGTCGGGCCTGCACGGTGGTGTGGTGGTTAGCACCGCAGCCTCACAGCAAGAAGGTCGCCGGTTCGAATCTCGGCTGGGGGGAAGGTTCGAACCTTGAGGGTGGTGGCCTTTCTGTGTGGAGTTTGCATGTTCTCCCCGTGTATGCGTGGGTTCTCTCCGGGTTCTCCGGCTTCCTCCCACCGTCCAAAGACATGCATGTTAGGTTAATTGGACACTCTAAATTCTCCGTAGGAGAGAGTGTGTGTGTGAATGGTTGTTTGTCTCTATCTGTGTTGGCCCTGCGACAGACTGGTGACCTGTCCAGGGTGTACCCTGCCTCTCACCTGTTAAAATGCTGGGATAGGCTCCAGCTCACCCGTGACCCGAAATGGAATAAGCGGTCAAGATAATGGATGGATGGATGGAGTTTCAAAGGTCCACCACTGACATGCCCTTTTATTTTTTACTTAGAAGAATGCCTTGTTTTACTGAAAGAATCCTGACACACGGGGATAAACGTACATGCCTCTCACATTCGTTGAAGTGATTCTCAGGTTTATAGAGGGGGAATCCTGATAGCAGGATCTACACTTCTCCAGCACAGAATATTTAAGTACAAACGATATTTGTATTATTTTTTTACACTTGCTGCATGAAATCAATCAATCAATCAATCAATCAATCAATCAATCACTTTATTTGTCCCCCGAGGAGGCAATTGGTTGTACAGCAGAGAAGCAACACAAATAACATATATAAGAAAGTTAAAAACGAGTATAATCAATAAGAACAATAAAAATTTCATTCATTCAAGACTCTAGGCAGCTACCTTTTCCTCCTGGAATTGAGGATAGAGATAGCAGAAGGAACAAAGGAATGTTTATATCTGTTAGTCTTTGCTAATGGAAGTCTAAGCAATGAGCCAGATGGAAGAAACTGAAACTGATGATGTAATGGATGTGAGCTGTCAGACAGGATAGATTCTGCTTTCTTAAGCAGCTGTCTGTTATACAGATTCTGCAAAGTTTCTTGAGCACTTCCAGATATTTTTCCACAGACATGAACAACCTTACTGAGAACATTTTTCTGTTTTACACTCAAAGATGAAAACCAACAAATGAAAGAGAAAGTCATGACAGACTCAATAAAAGTACGGTAAAACATGGTCATCAGGGAGGAGTCCACCTGGATGTTAACATCACTACTTTTAAAGATTTAGGTCACAAAATGTGAACCTGCACTTGTTCCTTTGCACCCTTACATGAATGTATTTTAAAAAACGCCTTGGGTCGACTCTACTGAGTTTATGTTTGGATGACAGAGATTGGCTTTAAATCCAACCATAACACAGTAAACTTATAGAAATAAATTAGGAATAAAAGTCCTTTTTAAAATTAAATTCTATGAGTTAAACCAATATCAAATTTACTAGATGTGTCTTACCGAATCGTTTGGTTTACACTCCTCAGTGTCCACAAGCTTTCTTTGAAGCGGCACAATGTAGGCTAAGGCTTGGTGTTTTCTCTGGTAAAAGCCAAACGTCCTGCACGGTGTTGGGCTGTAAACACAACCCCCACCTGTGGACGTCGGTCCTCATACCTCCCTCATGGAGTCTGTTCTGACCGTTTGAGCTACACATGCACATCTGTGTCCTGCTGGAGGTCATGTTGCAGGGCTCTGGCAGTGCTCCTCCTGTTCCTCCTTGTACAAAGGTGGAGGTAGCATCCTGCTGCTGGGTTGTAGCCTCCTACGGCCTCCTCCACGTCTCCTGATGGACTGGCCTGTCTCCTGGTAGCGCCTCCATGCTCTGGACACGACGCTGACAGACACAGCAAACCTTCTGGCCACAGCTCGCATTGATGAGCCATCCTGGATGAGCTGCACTACCTGAGCCACTTGTGTGGGTTGTAGCCTCCGTCTCATGCTACCACTAGAGTGAAAGCACCACCAGCATTCAAAAGTCACCAAAACATCATCCAGAAAGCAGGAACTGAGACGTGGTCTGTGGTCACCACCTGCAGAACCTCCTTTATTGGGGTGTCTTGATAATTTCCTGTAATTTCCACCTGCTGTCTTTTCCATTTACACAACAGCATGTGGAACTGATTGTTAATCAGTGTTTCTTCCTAAAGCCTGGAACACACATGATGATTGTTTTTAATCTTGTGAGATTTTTTATCTGGTCGAGACCTCACACGTGAAGATGAAAAATCAGTTATGATCGTACTGTGTGTTGTGTGCCATGAAAATGTAATCACGGAACAACACACACATGACGATGCTGTCCAGCAACTCAAATACAATCTAGTCCTCCGAGCCGGACAAACGTAGAAGAAGAAACAGCAACAACTGAAAAACACAACACACAGCATGGAAGGGGACATACAGGACGAGGGAATGATGGAGGTCTTGGGACTATTGTTAACAGAAAAAGCCAGAACTAAAAAGATAACAGACTGGAGACGGCGTGAACAAGGACTTTGTTTACTTCCTTGCTCCCCAGCCAGCTCGCTCTCTGATTGGCCACATTCCTCACCACGTCACCACTCACGCGGTCAGAATGTACGCGTCGTCGGCGTTCCTCAGAAATCAGCTTTGAAATATTGAACATGTTCAATGTTCCAAATTGTCGACTATGACCTGATTCGGACAAATCGGCTCATAACCACAGACCAAATGATAAGTGGACAGGGAAATCTCACGGTGATTGGGCGTTTGCCATCCGAGGTCGGGAAGAGACAAAATCAGGACAAAAACAGTCCAAATATCCTTCTGTGTGTACCAGACTTAAGTGGACAGTTTGGTTTTACAGGAGTGTGGTTGGCTTGAGTTACACTGTGTTATTTAAGAGTTCCCTTTAGTTTTTCAGCAGTGTATAATGATTGGTGTAAAGTAGATTCTTAAAACATAAAGATTTATTCCAGAGTTTAATAATGAATCACTCATGAAATCACAGCACATTTTAATAAACATGATGATAATACCTATGATTTTTCTTACTTGGTTGCTTCCAACAGACATAACCGCCGTGTTCTCTTTAACGTTATTAACTCTGTTCTTTGTGCTCTACTGAAACGTGAGGATTTTAGGAACGTTTTCATTAACACGGTTGTGAGCATGAAGCCTGGATGTCATTGAACTTTCCTCATTTTAATGACAGAAAGATGGAGGTGTTGCTACTTGGGCCCAGTGATGCCTACAAGGGTCCGGTTGAATGAACTCACCTCTCCAGCAGAAAGCCTGAAACCTGCGTATCAGTTTTAAAGTCCCTCTCCTTCATCAACTGCCTCCATCTGGTAAACGCTCCACCAAAGTACACGCTGGTTTGCTCCCGGTTATTATTTCCTTTTCTTTTTGTGGCTGTTTTTTCCTCCGTCTCGCGGGGCGAAGAGGATGGATGGTCCTCCATTTCTATGTAAACTGGCAAGCCAACATGGCCGCCTCCAGCTGGGTGCGCCGCCACCTGTGTCTTAATAAACAACTCATTCGAAGCTACGAGAACGCTTCACTTGGATGCCATTGTGATTAGACTTTGGTAAAATACGTGTTTATGAAAGCGATACTTGATCTTTGCTAATAAAAAAACAAATAAGTTCCACACTGTGGCTTTAAGCACCTCCACAGCATCTGTCAGACCTCCTTCAACCGTACACACCGTCACCTTCCCTCCGGAAGCAGACCGCTCACTTTTAACCACAAACCAAGAGGAAACTTAGAGGTGAGCGAGCTTTTTCTGTAGCTGGACCCAGACCTGGAACCAGTTCCCTCCACGTATTAAAGACGCCTCTTCACTTGTTTTTAAATCACTGCTTAAAACACGTCTTTTTCTAGGGCTTTAACATTAGTTAAGATGCTGGTTTTTAACATTTTCTACTTATTTTAACTGTTTTATTGGCTAATCTTATGTTTTTATACTTTTTTACTTTTTACTGTATTTATTGCTTTTATTTTGGAGTAAAGCTGATAGATAGATAGATAGATAGATAGATAGATAGATAGATAGATAGATAGATAGATAGATAGAAACATAGATAGATAGATAGATAGATAGATAGATAGATAGATAGATAGATAGATAGATAGATAGATAGATAGATAGATAGAAACATAGATAGATAGATAGATAGATAGATAGATAGATAGATAGATAGATAGATAGATAGATAGATAGATAGATAGATAGATAGATAGATAGATAGATAGATAGAAGAAACTCTTAGTGAAGAACTTTAGGAGGACATGGCTGCAGCCTCTCTGGTGGTTCAAGCTACACCAGAATAAAAACTACAGAATTAAGAACTTTAGAAGAAACACAATAAAATGATCAATATAAATACTAAAAAGATCATAAATGTTTTACACAAATTTACAATAAAACACATAAAATATTCAAGTTAAACCTAAAACTAATGGAGTGATTAAAATAACTTTTACATGTAGATTTTTATTTTACAGTAAAAAGTGAAATTTTCCTAAAATGAAACTCAGATGATTTCATGCAACATAAAATAAAGACTGAAAAGTCTCTATTAGATGTTTTTGGATGAATTTCATTTAGGTTTTACAATTTAAATGTAATAAATTTGGTTCCTTTGTTGGAGGAAGATTCTGATGAGGATCATCAGCAGAGAAACTTCTCCAGGTTCATCTTCTCTTCATCGGCTTCCAGTTGAATCTAGAACAGAATCTAAAGTTCTTCTCCTCACATATGAAGCTGGTAGTGACTCCAGCTTAAAGATCTCAGACATGAAGTAGATTTTCTGATGGATCTGTCATAACTCACACTTGTCTTCTTATGTGGCGACATGTCTGTTTACTCTGAAATCTCCAGGAATCTCTTCTCTCTCTTCTTCTCTTCTGGATCGTCTCCATTCCTTCCATCAGCATCATTTGGTCCTGCTGAGCTTTCAGGCTCCATCTTCTTGGTTTCTCTGTGTGGGCTTGTGATGGACTGGTGGCCTGATGATGGTGAATCCTGCCTATCGTGTTGTTCCTGCTGGGATGGGCTCCGGTCTCCCTGTGCTGCTGCACTGGATGGAGTGGGTGGAGGTGGTGGATGGACCTCCGCTCCATGTTCAGGTTCTGCTGAGTTTAGAATCTTTAAAACTTTCCATCAGTTTTCCTGCTTTTCTTTTCTGTTTAAAGGTTTCTATCAACCCATCCTTTCTTTGGTTAGAAGCCTCCAGCAGAACGTCGTCAGCCTCTTTCAGAATCAGTTCATCATCACAGCCGTCGCGTTTCCCTTCACAGCGTCTGCACCAGCCACACACTGACGTCAGCGTGGCTAAAACTAGAACCAGGAGAGCCGAAGCCCAAGTTCTGAGAGGAGGAATCACATGTTTTAACAGAGAACCGTCTTCACACTGAAAGTTAAGAAAGATTAGTTCAGTTACTTCTGTTATATAAGTGTTTCTGTAACTTTACAATAACGGTACAAATCATGTACTTAAGTACCGCGTAACTCATGATGAACTCAAGCTTTAATTAATGAAAGCTCATCATGAACTAACGATGGTCTCAGTGTTGATTCATTCATTACTTCACACCTAATAGATCATCAATTAATCAACTTTAATTCACTGTTAATTCAAACATTCATTGTTAAGTTTAGACCAAAATATATCATATAATTCCTGCTACTGATTTTTAACTTTTACTTTTTATGTTTATGTAAGATGCACTCGGAGATGTTCACGTGGGTGAACGTGGATGTAAAAGCGCTTTAAAATCACTGCATCAATGCAGTCCATTTATCAGAGACATGACACCGACATAAACATGGAAATGTTTTATATAAAATACATAGCTGCTCTAAAAAACTACAACCAGAAGCTAAGCTTTTTCTTTTCTGGTCTGAAAACCACCACAGGTGGATAAACTGGAAAGTGCAGCTTCAACAGGAAACACGTTTCTATATTTGCTGAACCAGTATGTGTCCTTCACTGACATATGCTTCTAAAAGTAGCCACATGGTGACACCCATGTCTAAATAACTACTGATCTGTTCACTAGCAGCTATTAATATTCCAGGATATAATGTGTTCAGAAGAGACAGGGAAATGGGAAGAGGTGGAGGTATTTTAGTTTATGTCAAGAACATCTTTAAATGTGAACTAATGAAGTGGCCAGTTGAAGTCAATATTGAATGTATTGGTCTGAATATAACACTCTCCCCAGCAATGTCATTCACAATGATTTGTATGTATAGACCTCCCTCTGCTAAGGATGTCTTTTATGATCAATTTAAGACAATTTTAAAACATTGTAATCCCAAAAGCGAAATAGTTCTTCTGGGTGATCTAAATATTAATTGGGACAACAAATCAGATAGGAAAAAACTGAAACAACTTGCTGATAAGTACAACTTAACACAGGTTATTAAAGGACCAACAAGACTCACTAATACATCACAAACAATAATTGATCTGATATTTACTAATAAGCCTGATAGAATCTCTAAAACTTTTAATCTTCTGTCAGGTCTTTCTGATCACAATTTTATTTTGTGCTCAAGAAAAATTAAAAGACAACATTCAATTAAACCTTCTACAGTTAGCAGCTATCAATTTATACCCAAAAGTGAGCAACATAATTTGAAGAATGAATTGCAACAACTAGATTGGCTTAATGTGCTGAAAAACAATGACATTGAGGCTAGTTCTAATAACTTTATTAAAAATGTTACTGAAACTCTAGCTCATTTTACCAAATTAGGCAAATTTAAAGAGCATAAAAAAACTCTTCCGTGGATAAATAAAGATCTAAGGAAACTAATGAAAGACAGACACAACAGATTTTTACATCACTAAGAAATAAAGTTGTAAAACAGATCCGTAAAGCTAAAGCAAAATTTTTTATTGAGACAATAGAAGGGTCAAATGGTAATGGAAAACTGATTTGGGAAAATTTAAATAAACTTTTAGGACAAAATAAACATATCCAATCTAGAGATTTGCAGCTCCAAGAAAATGGCACACTAACTGACAATTTAGATATTATTGTTAATAGTTTTAATACATTTTTTATTAGATCGATTGAGGAACTGACAGCTGATTTTAAATGCCCAGACCTCCAATACAAGCCTCTGGATGAAACAATACCAATCTTCAATATCCAAAATATAACTGTGCCAGATGTCTTGAAAATAATTTCATCTCTAAAAAGTTCAAAAGCAAGAGATGCATTTGGACTCACAAACAGTTTTTTAAAGATTCATAAGGAGGTGTTTGCAAGTCCAATCACACATTTAATAAATTTGTCAATAAACCATACTAAAGTTCCATTGACATGGAAGACTGCAAGGGTTACCCCAGTGTATAAAGCTGGGGACAAGACAAAACCAGAGAACTATCGGCCAATAAGTATTTTACCAATTGTATCAAAAATAGCAGAGAAGTGGGTTTCTATTCAATTAATTGAACATCTAAACAGTGGTAGTACCCCTCTCCATCCAATGCAATTCGGTTTCCGTAAACATCACTCTACAGAAACAGCAACCTGTTACTTTCTTGAGAATGGAAAAAGCCTTTTAGATCAGGGTGGATTTGTAGGTGCTGTTTTTCTGGACCTAAAACGTGCTTTTGACACAATACATCATGGTATGCTTCTTGCTAAACTGTCTCATTTTAATTTATCCAGAAGTGCCCTCTGTTGGATGCAGTCATATCTGGCAGATAGGAAACAAGCTGTACAATAGGAAATTCACAATCATCTTATCTTTCTTGCTCTGCCGGTGTCCCACAAGGCTCAATACTTGGCCCAATACTATTCAGTCTTTATGTCAATAATTTACCAAATGTTTGTTCAACTATCAAAACGCAATTATATGCAGATGATACAGTGTTGTATACTCACGCAAAAACTAAACAAGAAGCTGCTGCAATACTTTCAGGAGCCATGGTACCAGTGTCCCACTGGCTTCAAAACTCCTGCTTACATCTTAATACAAAGAAAACAGTTTGTATGTTTTTCTCACGACAGCCAGTAGGCGACCAACAACCATCTGTCATAGTTAATGATGAATGTCTAGATGTGGTGGACCAGTTCAAGTATCTGGGTGTGGTCTTTGATTCTAACCTGACATTTAAGCAATTATAAATACAATCAAATTTAACTTATCAAATTTTAATCATGTCAGACCCTTTCTTACTCTTGATGCAGCAAAAGCATACATGCACGCAATGATTTTTACTCATATCACCTACTGTTACACAATGTGGTCTCATACAACAGAAGGAACTCTAAAGCCTATTAAGTCTCTTTTTAAGAAAACATTGAAAATTTTAGACAGAAAACCTCTTCATTTTCATCACTGTAATATCCTTAGTAAGTATAATATTTTAGACTTGAGCAGCTATCAGATATTTCTGGATGTATGTTTTGTTTTTAAGGTTTTAAATGGGCTTGCCCCTCCACCATTAGATGTTTTCATACAGAAGAAAACAAACAATAGAGTCACTACTAGAGCTTTAACCAGAGGAGACTGTAACATACAGCGCCGCAGGACTAAGTTTAGCCAAATGGTGGTGTCTATCAGAGGCACACAGTCATGGAACTCACTACCAGCTCATATTAGAAACTGTGACAACTATCTCACCTTCAAGAAAACACTAAAAGAGTGGTTAAAAACAAACCAGTCCTGTACTCATGTGTAACTAACATCCTGTTTACCTCTTATTACTAACACTGTGTTTAATGTTTATTGTAACTATTGTAAATATGAGATGTTTGTCAATGTTTGTTCAATGTGCCTGCCTTAGGACAACAGATGCAATTTAGCTTTTGTGGCTAATTCTGGCATATTTACTGTGAAGCTTTTGCTCATATGTTGATTAATATGCATTGTCCTAAATAAATAAATAAATAAATAGTTAAATCCTTTTCATTCCACCAGCTGACATGTTGGCAGGAGGCCTGCTGGACATGGAAGGACCAGCAGGTGTCGGTTCTACCAGGTGAGCTGGTTAACGGGGCCCTGAGTAACGACACTTCTGGCCAAGCAACAGACTAGAAAGACTCAACACATTCACGGGACTTCATCACACCATCACTGCCCACCATCCTTCCACTTTATAATCATGTGTTGGACAGTTCTGAACCCAGTTCTAGTAGTTTCTGCTTCTCCTTAGATGTTTTCTCTGCTTGATGCCAATGATCTGACCCTTCTGAAACAGACTAACATCTTCTCCACGACCACAGGACGTGTCTTTCCACATGCTTGTTTAAGAAAAGAGAAGCTGCTCGTTGCATCAGCTGGAGTTAAATAACTAGTTGCAGCTGGAAGATGATCACCCTGCAGGAATTATCCAATAGGAGGCTCCGACCTGTTAGCTTAGTTAAATCCAGGTGGGACTTGTTTCCTGGCCAGGCAGTGTACAGCCATGCTGACAATTATCTCACATATTTCCAATAAAATAATGAATCATGGTGATAAACTCTCTTGTTAGAACAGAAATCACGTCACAAAATAATCTAAACATGAAGTAAAAAGTTCAAATGTTTTATCTCATCTGAACCAGGAGAATCTGGACTTTCCAACAATATGATGGAACACACACTAACACACAGAAACACACTTTGGCTTTAATTTGTCTTTTTATTGATGATCAACATGAAGCACAGACACACTTCTGATCAGAACTTTATTTACACTCATCATGAACATCAGGATCATGTTAATATGAAGTTTTCAGAGATTTCTTTCAGACGTTTGATTTCTGTCCAGAATAAATGAAGATAAATGTTTAATGGGAGAAAACAACAAACATTTCATTCAGTGTTGCTTTAAAACGTGTTGAGACCCTCCTAACTTCCTGTTAGTGACGATGACTACAGAGTCCCAGAGGGAAAAACCATCATCAGTGGGACACATTCAAGAAGAAAACACATCAAACTCAACATTATATAACAATGATCTAATCCATCATGCAGGAATCATCTGACTCTGCTTTATTTGACAGTGAAGAGAAGGAAGAAACGTGGAGACAGAAGTGGAACGAGCTGCAGAATCATCCAGATGTGAACTGAACTGCTGACATTTACAACCTCATCTCTCCACCAGTACAACTCAGACTGAAACTGGTTCAGAACCAGATTCACTGGTCATGGAGGAAAACCATCAGACCGTCTGATTGACAGGACAGATGATCAGAGGAGCTGAGTTTTTACCACCATCGTTAGGGAAGGGATTGAAGAACGAGTAGAGTTTTTCAGTGAAGCAGCAGCCAGTAAAGGAGAAGATCAGAGCTGCAGCATCTACATCATAAAAGGAGACCAGACCCTCCTCATAATCCACAAACACCCCCACCTTCTCAGGACCAGACTGGAGATGGAGACGGACTTGAGGATCAGCATTAGCTTCGTACTCGTTTCCATTTATCAAACATATAGTCCAGAAACCATCCTGAGGACTCAGTGAGATGTTTTCCTTCCTGTTGATGGACTCTCTGGCGACTCCTAAATTCCATTCAGTTTTTCCTTTAACCTGAACCTCAAAGTAAAATCTGCCTGAAGAGAAACTCTGGTTTCCTAAAACAGAAACATAGAAAGAAAATCTCTCTGGATTATCTGGAAGTTTCTTCCTCACATCACTATCATAAACTTGTTTTCTATCATCAGACAGGATGAGCCAGGGATTTGCTGTATCAGGATCCAGAGTAACATCCACTGCAGACTGCTGGACCTTCTTCAGCTCAGCCTCCATCTTCTTCTTCTTCTGTTTGCTGAGTGTCTCCTCCAGCTGAGACACAGCTCTCACCACAGTCCCCTCATATGATGGTGGACGGACTCGGACCTCTGTCCAGTTCTTGGTGGGTAGAGCAGCTTTCAGGGACGAGAAGCTTTGGAGGAGGTGGAGGTGGTCTTCAGAGCGTGAGAGCTGCTCCACCTCAGAGCTCCTCTTCCTCAGCTCAGAGATTTCCTGTTCCAGATCTTTGATGAAGGCTTCAGCCTGTTTCTCTGTAGCTTTCTGCTTGTCTTGGATCTCCTCTACGAGCTGGTTCAGGCCTCTCTGAACAGACTCCATCAGAGCAGTGAAGACCTGAACACCTTCTGCTGTCTCTCTGTCTGCAGCATCTTTACTGATCTTCACCGACTCTTTCAGCTCCTGAATTTTCAGTCGTCTCTTCTGGATCAGCAGCTGGATTCCAGCCTCTGTCTTCCCCAGCTCTGCCTTCTTTCCTTCATATTCTTCTCTCAGAGGAACAAACTCATGAGTCTTGTGGTCTAAAACAGAGCAGAGCGAGCAGACACATGTCTGGTCGGTCCTACAGAACAGCTCCAGAGGTTTATCGTGCTTCCTACACATCCTGTCCTCCAGGTTCTCCACAGGCTCCATCAGCTGATGTCTTTTCAGACCTGAAGCTGTCAGATGAGGCTCCAGGTGAGTCTGACAGTAGGAGGTCAGACACACCAGGCAGGACTTCAGGGCCTTCAGTTTGGTTCCAGTGCAGACGTCACAGGGAACTTCTCCTGGTTTGGCAGCTTGTTGCTCTGAGCTGCTGCTGCTGGCTTCCTGCTGAGCTTCACGTCTGAACTGATCAACCACCTTTCTGAGTAAGGTGTTAATTTCTAGATCAGGTTTGAAGTGAAACTCCTTCTTACACATTGGACATTGGCATCTGTTGTTAACATCCCAGTGGTGGGTGATGCAGTTCTTGCAGAAGTTGTGTCCACATGGTGTGGAGACTGGATCAGTGAACACATCCAGACAGATGGAGCACAGAAACTGATCCTCAGATCTCTGGTTGCTGCCAGCAGACATGTCTGACCTCTGAGGAGTCAGAAAAACAGCATTAAAACACACGTCTAGTCATTATTCTTCAACATTTCACTTCTATCCTCCTGACTAACAGAAAAAAACACCACCAATGTTGCTGTTCTATTCAGGAAGTGGCTTTGAGACCTGGACAAAGCTTTGTCCTTTCATAGACCATCTTCTGCACGTGTCCTGTGGCTCAATGCTAAAGGCAGAGGATGCCGTGGACACCGGTTTGTTCTCCAACCACTTCATGACTGTGAGTTCAGGAGGACTTTGTCTGACCACCATCTCCAATGTCCTGAAGGACCTATCCCAGGGATGGACAACTCTGGTCCTGGAAGGCCGCTGTCCTGTGGGTTTTAGATGTTTCCTGCTCCTGATTAAAACCAAACAGATCCAACAGCTTGTTGTCAACTTCTGCACAATGAGCCATTCATTGAATCAGATGTGTTGAATCAGGAAAACATGTAAAACCTGCAGTACTGTGGTCCTCCAGGTCCAACATGGCCACCCCTGCCCTGTCAGCTTTTCTTGTTAATGAGTTCGTATCCTGACTGTGCAGCTTAATGTCGTCGTACACGTGTGTATAATGACAATAAAGTTTCTTGAATCTAAACTGTGGAATGAGCTGCTATTTATTTTAATAGTTTTAAAGTTCTGTGCACATTGCAGCACTTTGTTGTGTGTTGTTATGATTGTGAGGTCTAAAGAGGACAGGAAGGGAGCTTTTCCCTCTTCTGGGAGAATTTGAATTACATGTTGTGATTAAAGTAAAATATCTCGGTCATGTCATCAGGGATGACCTGAGTGATGACGATGATATTCAGAGACAGTATTGTAAACTGTTTGCTGGAGGCACTGGAGGATTCTAAAAATGAGATTATTATGGTTTTAACAATGCCTAAGATGAGCAGTGTACGATATAACTCTGGACTCTGGAGACACTGGAGGAAGTGTTTGTATAGATTATAGACAAAGTTCAATAGTCTCTCTGTATTGTCTCTTTTTCTTTCTGCTTTCTTCTTTGTTTTTATATGGACCAAATTATGAGTCTGAAATAAAGAATTGAAGTAAAAATTTGTTTAACTTTGTTGTTTTAAAGTACGTTTTAAATAAAGTTGTTCTTACTCTCCCTCTTCCTATAAAATGTTCTGGTGGTGATGGACGCCATTTTCTCTGACAAGAAGGAGGAAGTTCCCAAAACTCCGCCCCTACAAGTCGGTGTCGTTTAAAACCCCTAAATGTCCTCTTTAGAGAAGAAAAGGAGGTAGTTCGGTAGCATGCAGGGGGACGGAGATATTCAGGTTTACAAATGTCCTCCACAGAGGACAAATCTGAACTACTGGTAGTCAGGATCCTGATCCAGTTTATCTGAGGAGTGAAAGTTCCAGTTTCACTTTGCTCTCCGTTTGCTGCTTGTTGAAACTCAGTAAAAATGATCAGCTGTACTCACCAGTGTTGGAGTCAGTAGCTGAGAAAGAACAGATGAACTCGCTTTATTTTCCTTCACACAGAAACACAGAGATTTGCTTCGACTGCAGCTCTGATCTGAATAACTTTCACTTTCATTTCTGGTACCGGAACAAAAAACAGTCTTCCTGTGTTGCTCCGCCTTTTCCTGAACTGGGCTGGGTTTTGTTCTTCAGGTTCAGACGTGATTATAGTTAAAAACAGCAGATGATACTAGAATGGTTTTAAAATGCAGGGAGGTCCTTGAATAAACTGCAGCTTGTTACACAGAAAGAGTTCAAACAATCAGGATTTAGTCTGAACTTCAACTCTTTGTTCAATCCCAGCATCATTTACTCATATTTAGGTGTGTAATGTTCTGATGCTTCATTTTGTCCTTTTAATGTCTTTTTCCTTGAACTGAAGGACAGGAAGTTGAAGTTTCTGGAGTAAATGTCTTTTCCTGACAGTTGTTGTTCTGCTGCCCTCTGCTGGACACACACAGGAACTACACCAGACTTCATTTCAGTTTAGTTTTCCTTCTTACTGCCTTTCACCCTGTTTCTGTCCATCTTTTTCACACTCAGCCTACAGAATGACTTATTCCTACCCGACTGTTCAGTATGATTTATTTAACTTTCAGCAACTCATCTACATGTGCTCACACTCACGCCTGTACACTTCTTGTGTGTCCTGTTTTATTCAGTTTCTACTGCAACAATGTCGTGTTAACAATCTTTAGACATGCAGGAAATAAAGTTCACATTGTCGGCAGGTATTCAGCAGAAAGTTCTATGTGTGTGTGAAAAGAAGAAAAATAATGCTCCTCTATGGCTGGAATAAAGCCAAGAAGACTTTTCTGATGCACGGTGGCGCCACAAAGCAGCTGAGCTGGAGTTGGTTTAGTGAGGATAGCAGGTAAATAGTAGCAGGAATAACTGGAAATGAGGAAAAAGTGGAAACATGGAAATAGTTTCTGTTGTGTGTTTGTTTCAATAACAATATTTTTTCTCCTGGAAGCCAAGACTTGAGAGAACGATGAGATGAGAAAAGGTTTGGTCACTGTTGATCTGTGTGTTATTTCTATTTATAGATATATAGTCATTATATTCTCCCGGACCTTGGCTCCAGAAGTTTTTCTCTAACTGGACCTCTTTAAGTTTTACTTGGATACCTCTGTTCTATGTGGTGACGTTGATCACGAAGGGCTGGACTCTCTTCCATTCAGGAGTTGATCCCGGTGAGCGGCACCGAGCAGGTGTGGGCGTACTCATTGCCCCCTAACTTGGCGCTTGTACGTTGGGGTTTACCCCGGTGGAGGACAGGGTATCCTCCCTCCACCTTCAGGTGGGGGGGGCGGGTCCTGACTGTTGTTTGTGCTCATGCACGTATTGTGAGAGTCTGCTGGGAATGTCTGGTGGAGTCTCCAGTCAGAAAGAGTTGAAGTTTCCATCTACCTCAGACATGAACCTTTAACCCCATGCTACAGCCTCAAGTATATGGAGGGTCAAACATATATGAAAAACATAATGATGATATATTTTTAACATTTTCCACTTATTAACCCATTTGTACATCTATTTTTACATATTTCATATTTATTTCTAAATGATTACATTCATTTATTTTTTCCATGTTCATGTTTTAATTTCTTGTTTTATTTTTACTTCCCCACTTTTCTTTATGTACACATGCTTGTTAAACACATTTTCTTCTATTTTCCATCCAGCAGAGGCCCCAGAGTTTATTTCCTACCATCACCTCACCTGCTCATCCTCATAACACACCTGCATCCTGGCCGGCCTGTGCTGAAGAGCAAAACTCCGTAATAAGAAATATAGAAAGATTTAGCATATAAACAGAAAAGCATGAATAAATATAGAAATATAAGGATTATTAGGACCAATCAAACACAAGTATTTATTAAACTATTTTTAAATGACTTTATTTTTCTGTATGTAAACATAAATGTTTTTATTTTCTTCTATAACTTATTTCTATATCATGCTGTACAGAGAACGTGTTTAGTAGTAACTGGGAATCCTAGTACTATCTGCATATTCTTAATAAACAACACATGAAGATGAAGAAAAAGTTGTTTTTCTCGTTATTTCCTGCTTTTTATCTGCTGGCGTTCATGTTTCTCTTCACTGCTTTAGAGCTGTTAGAAGGTTTTTGTCTTTTCTTTGTTCTGGATTTTACTGTTGGTGCTTGTTTCAAACAGTAAACGACACTTTTATCTCCACTCTCGTCTTTTCTTCCCTTTCTTTCTTTTCCTCTCTTCCTCCGATGACGGCGTCTTTCTTTATTACTGGGTCCTTCCAGAATTAGAGGAAAATTTGGGAGTAAAAACATTTTAAAAATGATTTTTATTTAAGAATTTCTTCTTCCCAGAGAATCGTGGATCAAACCACCATTTTTATTTTCATGGAGTGAAACTTCTGTCTGACTACAGTGAACCTACGTTCCCCTGTAGTCAGACAGAAGTTGTCAGCTCCGGCAGTCGGACGTCTGAACAACTTAACTTTCCCTCGAACCGTTTTTATATGATGGAAAAGATGTAGGTAGATCTGCAGCAGCTGGTCACCTAATAGAAGAGGAAGGGAGACAGACAGGAGGGGGGTGACAAGCACAGTGTGTTTCTGATAAGGGGAGTGGAACTGCTTTGAACTTTAAAATGAAGAACACCACCTCTTCGTCCATTAAGGGCTACGGGGAAGCTGGTGAGCTGGAGCCTAACCCAGCATTTAACAGGTGAAAGGCAGGTACACCTGGACAGGTCACCAGTCCATCACAGGGCCAACACAGAGACAAACAACCATTCACACACACTCCTAGAGAGAATTTAGATTGACCAGTTAACTAACGTTGGACGGTGGGAGGAAGACGGAGAACCTGGAGAGAACCCACGCATACGCTGGGAGAACATGTAAACTCTCATTTCTAAATCTTTCTACTTTATTTTTATGTATGATCAGCCGGTTACACAATGCTGACGTAGGTCTCTGTTCGTGTGACGTCACTGAAGACGTGGACGGAGACGAAACAGAAAGTGGCCTGAGTAGGAGGCAGCGTGAGTCCATCGATGTTCACAGAGGAGGAGGTGATGTAATCAGCCGCGTTGTTTGTTAGCAACACAGCTCAAAAAGTTATAGATTGATTTGGACCAAATATTTGGGAAATGTCAGAAATGGAAAAAGGAAAAACTAAATAAATTGTGGGGATTTTCTGAAGCAATGCCACATAGAAAATACAATGGTACACATACATGCACAGGCGTAGGAACTGGGGGGGACGGAGGGGACGTGTCCCCCCCAATATTGGAGACAAGCGCATTTGTACTTCAAGAAAATTATATCAAGGACAAAAAAAATATTTAACTTTGAAATCTGTAACTGCCGTGTTCCTGCCGTCTTACTGGTACGTGTTTGTTTCAGCGTCAGCTTCCATTTAGCCGATAGGCTCAGCTTCTGAGACGTTTTGTCATTTCATGGAAAATATGAGCTAATTGTGAATCTGGTGGCAGCAGTTTATTCATAAAAAGATGGAACAGGGGGGTGTTCAGCACTGGCACTTTATGTTATAGTTGGCCTGGGAGGAAGAGGACGGAGGAGGAAGAAGAAAAATTTAAAGAACTCTTTTTTTGTTGGTCTTTTTGCAGATAGAAGTCAAGCATCTCAAAGCGCCATAAGAGGTGAATTTGCTCATGTTTTTAAACAGGCGGTTACAGTCGGACAGTTCAGCCTCACACTGGATAAAAAGACCTGAAATCCAGAGAGATGTACAAGTTCACGTATCTGCTGCATATCCAACATGTTTCCAGGCATATACGGGAAGATCTGATCTGGAACAGATCCTAGTATAGGATGTTCTCTGTACACACACACACACACACACACACACACACACACACACACACATACACACATATATAAGACACAAAGAACTCAGAGTGAAGTCAGCAACATCGTGACAGGGGGAGACGGTGGTTCAGCACTCAGAGAGTGTCTGGTGTCAACTCCGAAGACTCAACCGCCGCGCAGCCTCTTTACTGAGCAGGTTACATAGATCACATGAATCAGTAGCGCAAGCAAGTCAGAAAGAAAAAAACACAGCATTCATCACATCATGGCCCTTATCGTGAAGAACAGTGACATCCTGACTGCAAGTCATTACTCAAGTTTAAGAAACTTTAAGACATCATCACCTCTGTTTACTTTAACAGTTTATAAATGTCTTAATGGTCTTGGGCCCTCTTATTTATCCGATTTCCTTTAAATTATGAACCCTCGATGACCCTGGGGTCCTCTGGTAGCATTCTATTAGTTGTTCCAAGGGTATAAATATAAATATATATATATATATATATTTATATTTACATATATAAACACATATATTGGTTTGGAATTATTATTTTAATGTACATGACTGTGGACTCTTTGTCTTTCTCTCCTTTTCTGCTCCTTTCTTCTCATCTCCACTCGTTATCTTTCTCAGTTTTTTCTGCATCTCTTCCTCCTCCTGTTGTCTTCTCTCTGTCTCCTTTTCATCTGCTCTTACCTCTCTTCCCTTCTACATCTCTTTATACTTTTGTCTCTCTGATAATCATTTATTTCTGCTCCCGGCGTATGGCCAGCTGTGGATGGCGTACGGCCAGCTGTTTACGGTGTACAGCCAGCTGTGGACGTGTACAGCCAGCTGTGGACGGCGTACGGCCAGCTGTGGATGGCGTATGGCCAGCTGTGGACGCGTACAGCCAGCTGTGGACGGCGTACGGCCAGCTGTTTACGGTGTACAGCCAGCTGTGGACGCGTACAGCCAGCTGTGGACACGTACGGCCAGCTGTGGATGCGTACAGCCAGCTGTGGACGGCGTACAGCCAGCTGTGGACGCGTACAGCCAGCTGTGGACGTGTACAGCCAGCTGTGGACGTGTACAGCCAGCTGTGGACACGTACAGCCAGCTTGTGGACACGTACAGCCAGCTGTGGACCAAACGAGTTACAACTTCCTGGCCTTTTGTGTAATGACTCTAGTTTTCCATTCAGACGCCTGTGTACCATCACCTACCAGAGATTGGTTCTGCTCTCCACACCCTTGCTTCCTACCTGCTGAGGATTGGCTGGAACTGACACACCTTCACCTCCTCTCTCCTGATTGGATAATAGCTGGTCCAATCCCTGCTCCTGCTGTCACCCACCAGGAAGTAGAGGAGTCTGCAACTGTTTCCACAGACAGTCTGCCCTCGGCTTGCTGAACTCTGGAAACTGTGACCGTGTGCATTGAGAGGTGGTGTTAGTTTAGTAAGATTAGTGTTTTTACATCAGTGTTAAAACTGTTTGGCTTTGTGTTCTTCGTTTTTATCTGACAGTCTTGTTTTTCTTTGTTAAGAAGGAAAGTCCTTTTGGCTTTACTGCTACATGCAACAAAACACTTCAAATAATAGGTAGCGTAGGGTGCGATGACAGAACGATACACACCTGCATCAAATGAATACACTTTCAGATCAGCAGCAACACACTAGTGTACTTTATATAAAACACTGCAGTCTTTACTTTTCACTGTTTCTATTCAGTTCATCAGTTTCATTCTGTGAAGCTCAATGCAAAACTTTTGTTTTCCAAAAAAGGTTTTTCACAACAACCAAACATGAAGGTGCTGAAAGGTTCCACATGATACCAACTCCATACTGCACATCGCAGTACTTTACAGTACAGTAAATACTGTAGATACAGACTGGAGCGGAGAGGTGGAGACACCTGTTTTCCAGTCTGGATGTCCTTACTGTCTGATGGATGCAGCTGTGAACCGGCTTAGATGTGGTGGACTCTCTGCCCGGCTCCCCTCATTGTCAGGCCATGATTTACTGGACTGTATCACATGATCCACCAACGCTGCTCTAATATCATCACAAATCTTCTTCCATGTATAACCTCTTCGACCATGTCCTACTCCTCTCTCTTCCTCTTCCTCTTCCTCTTCCTCTCTCTGCCTCCATGCTTGCAAAGTTCTCAAAACGGCTGAACGGAGGCCTGTTTGTGGTTGGCTGGTTTGTGATCAGCTTTGTAAGTAAGTGTTTTCAGGTGTGTGTCTAAATGTTTTCAATCACCCAGTGTGTGTGTTTGTTGAATAGGTGTGTTTCGCCTGGTTCCCATGAGATTTCACTCATGAACAAAGTGTGTTGTGTATGAAATAGTGTGTAGTGTGCAGGAGCAAGTGTGCTGCAGAATTGCAACCGAAGCAGCGTTTTTGTTGAAGGTCTGGCTCCGCTGTGTTTAAGGTAGAGAAACAAAAGCTTCCAGTTTTCTTACTTTGCTCTAAGCATGTGTCTAAAAGGTTCAACAACAAAACCTGTAATTGTATGCGTGACACTTAAACCTTCTTTCAGATCATTGCAGACGAAACACGGGGATTTATTTTATTCTACTTTTGGTATTTGTGTCTGTAGATTTCAGTTACATATTTTAAAGGCATTTGTTTAAAAATAAAGGTGTTTTCTGTACACTCGCAGTATATTTCATAGCTCGAGTTTGTGGAGATTGGCAGCATTCTTCAGTTTTAGTTTGTGTTTGTGTGAAGAGACAGAGAAGCGTCCACCGTCTAACCAGAGCCGTCAGGGCTGTATGAAACGGGATGTTTACTTTCATTCAGCTGGAGGAAAGAATTTTTACAACCGATTCTAAATACTGTTTAGAACAAAGATGTCACATAAAGTTACATAAAGCTCTGTGTTGCTGTTCAAAAGAAAAGGTGTCATTTCTATACCATGTTTAAGTTTATAAAACACTAAATAATCATGTTATGTTTCACTGTTGATTTGTAATACAGTAGAACAGTAATGTTAATTCTTCACCGACTGTCACCACAGTAAGATTAGACATTTAGTTTTAAGGGTTACGAGCAGTTACAGGCCGACACTAAGACATCATACTAACATTAATATGAAAATAACATGTCGTATTTAAGGGACCAAATATTATCAGAATTAAAGTTGAATAGTGTTTAAATAATGTTATAAAACTGAGGGATCAAGATGGTCAAAGAGCTCAAATTACTTTATGAAAACACATTTCAGTCACTTTGTATGAACACAAAATACAAAGTTTTATTGTTAATTTAACTTAGTTGTTAAAGTTGCTGCCAAAGCAAAACATCTGTGTGCAACCAATGTCCACTATCGAATTCAGCAAATCCAACATGTTCCTTTTTCAGTGTGTTTGTTTTTCAACATGTAGCCTGAGCACGGTGTTTTCTATTTTCTCTGTAGTGTTTAGTGCAGAGGGGGTTAATTTTTACAAGGGGCCACAAGAGAAAACCGAGTTATGTCAGAGGGCCTCACCAACGACAACTTGAAATTAAATCTGCTCCATTGTAAAATTCACTAAATGATTTATTATGAACAGCTGGTTCTGGTGATCAGACGGATTAAACTATTGTGTAAATATTTCTATCAGCTGTGTGAAATTGTGATGCAAAGGTCAAATAAGAAAAGAAAAACAATCAATGAATCAGTGCAATTTCATTTTAACTTGTTATTTCCACACACAACGAAAAACAACTTAACAAGTTTATGGCGAAGCAGCAGCAGAACAAGCTGTAATGTTTTCCTCCTCATTTTACCTTTCCAGTGAGAATAATCCAGTCTGTTCTGGGCTTGAACAAGGACACTGAAGTCTGGCTGAATGTCTGAGGTGGCTATGTGAAGGACAGCTGAGAGGTGGTCTGTGTTTGGATTTGTTGAACTTCATCACTGAGAATGTTCACATACATAAGTAGATCCAAAGAGGACTAGAATCCTCGGAGCATGCCTCCTCAGGTGTGGAAGTTGTCTTCTTTGAGGGAGGAATAAAAATCCAGCAGTGATGCGGACCTGAAGCTCTGCCAGAAGGTAACTGTTTTAGTTACAGCATCAACAACGTGCTTCATCTTTAACACTGTCTGACACAACACTTCCTGATGTATAACAGTGCAAACATGTCCATTTCTGCACAGGGTTCATTTCTGTCACTTTATTTTGCATTCTCTTTAAAAGACCAACATCTTCCCCAGTCACATGTGGACGACCATCTGTTGTCACACCTGCCAGATTGTCCCGTTTCAGTCCTACCTTGGTCATTACCAGCGGCTGTCCCTTCCATTGCTGCCAGCTGCTCTGTGACTGGAAGGTCTGCAGTTATTCCACGTAAAAAGGTGAGAAGCTGGGCGGTGTCACGCACATCGCAGCTCTCTTCCAAAGCCAGAGAAAAACAAAGTCTGCAGCTCTGTTCTTCAGCTGAAGCTCCGAGTTTCCAGCGATGTCCTCAACCCGCCTCGTCACAATGCGTTGGAGAGCGAGATGTTCTCAAACGCCTCCTTTTTCTTGCATATCAGTGCAACAGAGTCCAACAAGCACTCCTTAATGAACTCTCCGTCAGAAAACGTCTCACTTTTTCTGGTGATTTCATGACATAACTTGTCCTAACGGCTGCATCTCTGGTGGTGTGAAGTTTGGTAAAAAGTCCTTGTTGGGTTTGCGGTTTTGCTAGCAGAGCATCAGACACCCTTGCGCTATTTTTCAGACAGATTTTTGTATTTATCCTCATGTTTGGTCGTGGAGTGGCGATTCAGATTGTAATCTTTTACCTGCAGCAAGCTGTGGACCACAAATCCAGCACACAGCTTTACCTTTCATTTCTGTGAAGAAGTACTTGTCAGTCTTCTTAAAAACACGACATTCATCATCAACGTTTCTGTTCTCAGCGTGAGCTGACATCTTGAGGGTAACCTGGCTAGCATCACTGGTCACCTTGACTCAAAGCGCGCATCACGCACATACGTCATTTTAAGTACAGTTAATTCCACTTATTCCTGAATACTGATGCATCAGCCAGCTGTCTGCTGCGTGTGCACGGTGTCAGTGCTGTGTGCATAGGATGTGGTGTGTGTGTTAGTGTTGTGGGAGAGATTTTTACACATATTTTTAAATAATGTTTTTACTGTTTTTAATATGATTCCGCTCCATAAAGAACATTCCAGGATGCTGGAGCCTCCAGCCTCTAATTGAACTCTGACCAGCATCATGATTGTCCAGCTTTGAGGCTGCATACTGCTCATGTTATAGGATAGGAGTGTTTGCTAAAACCAGTTTGCCCTGCATGCTGCCCAGTGTGTTCTGCCCCTGAACCATCAAGCACAATTAATTAAGAGAGAAATGCATAGAAACTATGTGTAGGGGAGACCGGGGATGGTTGTAACACTTTTTGCTGCAACATCTGTAACTCATTGAATTTTTGAGCTACAGTTCTCAAACTTTTATATGAAATACCCACATTTCTTCACTAAAAAATGCACCAATTCAAAATTCTGCAAGAACATCACAGACGTGGCATGTTAATGTCAAACACATGGTCGTCCTTTGTTACAACCTACCCCACTACCGGGTGTGGTTGTAACACATCCTGGGGAGGGTTGTAACAACTGGACAAAAGAAGCCTAAACAGATGCCACACCGAATAATATGCTTCAAAAATGGATTTATTTAAAAGAAAAGAAAGATCCCAAACAAAATCTTTCTCTTTAACTTACTACGGCTCAAACGTTCAATGTTTAACTCAGAAGTGTGTGAATCTGTGTGTGAATAAGCCCACTTGAACAAACTTTAATAACAGGACTATGGCTGCTTAATGATAACTCTGCACGTGTGTAAAAAGATTCAGGTGTGATACTGAGCTTTCATACTTTTTACATATAAAAAACAAAGAAAAAAAAACTAGTTTGTACATATTTTGTTTGACTATGTTCTTAATCTGAATCACAATATTAACAAATGAAAGTTGGTAACCCTGGAGTACGAGCTTGGTGGATCCATAGACTACATTAGGTACATTTTACCCAAACTTCCTTTGGCCTTGAGCTGCAAGACGGCTCCATGTAGATAATACAAATATTCCCATCATCCAAGGTCTCAGAATCTCCAGCATTGCCTTTCAGTGGTTTTCATGTGTTCATTTATTTATTTATTGGTGGGGGTGGTGCTGCTGCTGCTTCTTCTTCTGCTTTTCTTTATTCTATTGTAGCTTACTCTGGGAAGATGACTGGATCGCTGGTCTCTCAGCTCCTGCAGTGATTTGCAGGATCTGCTCAGTGTTACATGATAGATTCCTGTAACTGATCTGGATGACTTTCCATTCTTTGAGACCTCATCAGATGCTTATTTAAAAAAAAAAGCTGGCACACATCTCTCTTTCTTTTTTCCATTGCCTAGATATGCTTTAAAAATAATGAAATAAAAAAACAACTTAATTTTATGAATGGGGATGGTTGTAACACTGTTAACATACATGTTATAACCCACCCTGTCAGCCAGTGTTTAGGTAGCTGTGTTAGCAGAGTGATTTGAAATTAGCAAGAGGGGAATGCATCACATTCTGCCTAAAAGACAACTTTTTTATTTACTGTAAGTCATATGCTTTTATTTTAAGTTACATACGTACTAAACTAAATTAAGTGTTGGTAAAAAAAATAACTTTCTTATCCCAAAATCAGTTTTTAGTCAATAAAATCAGCATGCATGTGTTTTCAGCCTTGTTCACTGCCATGTGAGATGGAGAAGGAAGTGGGCAAACACTGGAATGATCATCTGACTCCTGTCTCATTCCTGATTGGTGAAAATAGTGGCGTTCCAACTCTCCCCGTGTTACAACCATCCCCGGTCTCCCTGTATTTAGAAAGCTGACGGTGTGTCATACAACAGACCAAACATATCTTCTATGGAAGCCGAACGGTTTTGGGAAGGAAGGTGGTCCTCCTCCTTCTCCTGTGGGTCCTGCAGCGGAGCCGTCTGGAAGTGTGTAAAAATCCCACAAAACTAACACACATACTACAACCTATGCACACAGCACTGCCACCGCACACACACAGCAAACAGCTGGCTGATGGAAACTGTACTCAAAATATAACCACATCCTCTCTTCTGATTCCCAGAGGCACATGCATCAGTGAGCTCTTTGTGTGTGTGCACGGTGTCAATGCATGTGTGTGTGTGTGTGATTTGTTTACAACATCTTAGACCATCTCTTCGTATACTGTAGCAGTGCACCGCCACCACCAGCGTCTCCTCGCACGTCAAGGTTTGCGCGGGTCTTTATCACCTGCAGAACCATATTTCAGGTGTTCTGGGAATGCTCCCCTCTAGGGATGGCCAAAAACCGTTATCACAATTTATATATTTTTTAATTTCAACAGTATCACAGCTGATATTGATGTCTTTGGACACATGAAGGCACAGCCTCGTCAAAATCCTTCCTTCCATTTGCTGGACTAGTAGAAGACGTACAGCAAATTAAAGCCTCTGCAACGGATGACTTTCATCTTTTATTCCTGCCTCATTTGCACGTTCTCGTAACGGCTTCGAAGGGCAGAAAGCTAAGCAGTCCGGTGTTCATCGGTCCGTCTTTACTGAGGACAGTTGTGTATTTTACTGGGATGTTCGATGCCATTTCTTTCTGTCCGAGTACCGATTCCAACACCTGGGATTTAGGAATCTGCCGATACCGAGTAGGATATTTTATCAAGAGGCCTATAAATTCTGTTTCATTCTTCGTCTTCACGTGACGATGACAGGGATCTAATAGACATGAGTCTGATAAATCTTCGCTATTGCTAGTAGTTGAATAACAGTACAAGGGTAAATATGAGGTGAACCAGGAGCCGCTAGTTTCCTCCTACTCAGAAGAATAATAAAAAGCCCAACAAGAGAGACGGTGCTAGCAGCAGAAAAGCAGATCAGCTGATCACCAACAGCCAATCAGCTGATCACCAACAGCCGGTCACAAAACACCAGGAGAGAGAGGAGGAGGAATAGAAGCCGAGGAGGAGAAGCCATATTAGTACGGAACTGCAGGAAAAGTTTTTTCTTTAAAGGAGTTGAACCCTCTCTCCAGGAAGAGTGTGGGGGATGAGAAGTGATAATCCCATTTAGAAAGATAACAATTATTTTCATGAATGAGTTAAGATTAGACAGACAGATCAGACATGAGTCAGCACTTTCTGAAAACATGATTTAGCAGCACGTGCTAACAGGTTTAGTAACTGGTTGGGTTGTTAGCCAGCAAAGCAGCTGTAGCTGAAGCTAGCGGTAGGGCTGCCAACCGCCCCGGTAGGACTGCCAACCGCCCCGGAAGGGCTGCACACTGCCTCGGTAGGACTGCCAACCGCCCCGGTAAGACTGCCAACCGCCCCGGTAGGACTGCCCACCGTCCCGGTAGGACTGCCAACCGCCCCGGTAAGACTGCCAACCACCCCGGTAGGACTGCCAACCACCCCGGAAAATACAGAATTCTTTCTTTTATAACAATTAAACGTCTCCTCCCGACATTTTTTTGGTTGAATAGGGACGATCCATATTAAACACAATTTGTTCCATATTTTCATAAATGTCCAACAATACACGTCTGCTACACACACATCAACACTAAGTTAACAGTTATGGACTAAGTAACACAGGAAATACTCAGACCAGCGGGATCGAGGCAGGACCCTCCTCCTCGCTGCCTGCGTGTGCTGCGTTCACGGTTGCCTAGCGACAGACGCCACATACAGGCGCAGTGGGCTGTCTGACATCAGACGTCACGCATCAGGAGAGCAACACTGGAGGCACAAACACAGAAGACTAGAGCGTCAGGGTTCCAGTTCTTCATCCTTCATCATCTCCTGAGACTGATCTGGTGTGGACATCATGTCATGGTTGATCCATGTCCAGATTTTAGGAGGATGAGTCAAATGAAGGATCTTTTATTTAATATACAGTATATTAGCCATTATAAATATTATATATATGCCCATTTAAAGAAAAAGTCAAACCGATGGATGAACAGTTAATAAATAAGTGCTGTTCAGGTTAAATGTTTATTCCTATTTTAAGTATGTACAGTATGTGTGTGTGTGTGTGTGTGTGTGTGTGTGTGTGTGTGTGTGTGTGTGTGTGTGTGTGTGTGTGTGTGTGTGTGTGTGTGTCTGTAAGACAGGGGATATGTGGTGGGGGCCTGCCCCAGTAGAGCTTTATGCCTAGCAACGCCCCTGCTCTGTTACAATATAATCTGTACGGATGGACTTTGAACAAACATTTTAGTCTCTTCCTGTCTGCTAAGTGTTTTCATATTTTAGTTACTACGTTCCTAGAGTGTTTTGAATAAGTTAACATACAATATGCCATGACTTAGGGTGGCACATCAGCCCAAAAACCTTGTTTATGGCATGAAAGGGTAGGACCCCCAAAACTTATTCTGCTTAGGGCCCACTGAAGTCTAGAGCTGGCTGTGTGTGAGAGGTGGTCGAGGTGTTCAGCAAAGACAAAGAACAGTAATATGTGATGGGATCAGAGCTGTTAGGCAGCAGGGTCAGCATCCCGTCTGTGTTGTTGTTTGGGACAATGTGAGTTTCATCGGCCTTTGTCTTCCACCGTACTCCCCGTTCCTGAACCCAGGGAGGAATTCTTCTCCTCATGGTGGTGGAAGGTAAATGAACACCATCCTTACACCAGGATTAATCTCCTCCAGGTCATGGAACCAGTCTGTGGTGACGAAGGTGTGGAGACAAGCCTGGATAGACATGCCAGGGTTTATCCTCCATTACCAGACTAAATGTCTCATATGATGTGGATGAAGTCCTGTGGCCTGACCCAGTACAGAGAAATGATGCTGTTTGTTTTGCACCATTTAGCCTACAGTAAACAATAAACCTTTATTTCTCCGATTCCATCCATCCATCCATTCTCTTCCGCTTATCCGGAGTCGGGTTGCGGGGGCAGCTGCCTAAGCAGGGAAACCCAGACTTCCCTCTCCCCGGCCACATTCACCAGCTCATCCGAAGGGATCCCGAGGCGTTCCCAGGCCAGCCGAGAGATGTAGTCTGTCCAGCGTGTCCTGGGTCTGCCCCGGGGCCTCCTTCCGGTGGGACGTGCCCGGAACACCTCACCAGGGAGGCGTCCAGGAGGCATCCTAACCAGATGCCCGAGCCACCTCATCTGGCTCCTCTCGATGTGGAGGAGCAGCGGCTCTACTCTGAGCCCCTCCCGGATCACCGAGCTTCTCACCCTATCTCTAAGGGAGAGCCCGGCCACCCTGCGGAGGAAACTCATTTCGGCCGCTTGTATTCGAGATCTCGTTCTTTCGGTCATTACCCACAGCTCATGACCATAGGTGAGGGTAGGAACGTAGATCGACCGGTAAATCGAGAGCTTTGCCTTTCGGCTCAGCTCTCTCTTCACCACGACAGACCGATGCAGAGCCCGCATCACTGCGGACGCCGCACCGATCAGCCTGTCGATCTCTCGCTCCATCCTTCCCTCACTCGTGAACAAGACCCCGAGATATGTAAACTCCTCCACTTGGGGCAGGACCCCATCGCAGACCCGGAGAGAGCACTCCACCCTTTTCCGGCTGAGGACCATGGTCTCGGATTTGGAGGTGCTGATTCTCATCCCAGCCGCTTCACACTCGGCTGCGAATCGCTCCAGTGCGAGCTGAAGATCACATCCCGATGAAGCCAACAGAACCACGTCATCCGCAAAGAGCAGAGACCCAATCCTGAGGCCACCGAACCGGATCCCCTCGACACCTCGGCTGCGCCTAGAAATTCTGTCCATAAAAGTTATGAACAGAATTGGTGACAAAGGACAGCCTTGGCGGAGTCCAACCCGCACTGGAAACGATTCTGATTTACTGCCGGCAATGCGGACCAAGCTCTGACACCGGTCGTACAGGGACCGGACAGCTCTTACAAGCGAGTCCGGCACTCCATACTCCCGGAGTACCCCCCACAGGAGTCCCCGGGGAACACGGTCAAATGCCTTCTCCAAATCCACAAAACACATGTAGATTGGTTGGGCAAACTCCCATGCCCCCTCGAGGACCCCAAAGAGGGTGTAGAGCTGGTCCACTGTTCCACGACCGGGACGAAAACCACACTGCTCCTCCTCAATTCGAGGTTCGACTATCTGACGGACCCTCCTCTGCAGCACCCCTGAATAGACCTTACCGGGGAGGCTGAGGAGTGTGATTCCCCTGCAGTTGGAGCACACCCTCCGGTCCCCCTTTTTGAAGAGGGGGACCACCATCCCAGTCTGCCAGTCCAGGGGGACTGTCCCTGATGTCCACGCGATGCCGCAGAGGCGTGTCAACCAAGACAGCCCTACGGCATCCAGAGCCTTAAGGAACTCTGGGCGGACCTCATCCACCCCCGGGGCCTTGCCACCAAGGAGATTTTTAACCACCTCAGCGACCTCAGCCCCAGAGATAGGCGAGCCAGCACCAGCTACCCCAGACTCTGCTTCCTCATCAGAAGACGTGTTGGTGGGATTGAGGAGGTCTTCGAAGTATTCCCTCCACCGCCTCACAACGTCTCGAGTCGAGGTCAGCAGCCCCCCATCCTCACTGTATACAGTGTTGACGGAGCACTGCTTTCCCCTCCTGAGCCGCCGGATGGTGGACCAGAATCTCCTCGAAGCCGTCCGGAAGTCATTCTCCATGGCCTCTCCAAACTCCTCCCACGCCCGAGCTTTTGCCTTAGCGACCACCGAAACCGCGCTCCGCTTAACCCGCCGATACCCATCAGCTGCCTCTGGAGTCCCACAGGCCAAAAAGGCCAGATAGGACTCCTTCTTCAGCTTGACGGCATCCCTTACTGTCGGTCCAACGAGTTCGGGGGTTACTGCCACGACAGGCACCGACGACCTTACGGCCACAGCTGCGGCTGGCCGCCTCGACAATAGAGGCACGGAACACAGCCCATTCAGACTCAATGTCCCCCGCCTCACCCGGGACTTGGTTGAAGCTCTGCCGGAGATGGGAGTTGAAACTCCTTCTGACAGGGGACTCTGCCAGACATTCCCAGCAGACCCTCACAACACGCTTGGGCCTGCCAGGCCTGACCGGCATCCTCCCCCACCATCTGAGCCAACTCACCACCAGGTGGTGATCAGTTGACAGCTCCGCCCCTCTCTTCACCCGAGTGTCCAGGACATGCGGCCGCAAGTCCGACGACACGACTACAAAGTCGATCATCGAACTGCTGCCTAGAGTGTCCTGGTGCCAAGTGCACATGTGGACACTCTTATGTCTGAACAAGGTGTTCGTTATGGACAATCCATGACGAGCACAGAAGTCCAACAACAAAACACCACTCGGATTCAGATCAGGGGGGCCGTTCCTCCCAATCACGCCCCTCCAGGTCTCGCTGTCATTGCCCACGTGAGCATTGAAGTCCCCCAGCAGAACGAGGGAGTCGAGGGGGTACTCTAAACTGCTATTTGGTGCATAGGCACAAACAACAGTCAGGACCCGTCCCCCCACCCGAAGGCGGAGGGAGGCTACCCTTTCGTCCACCGGGGTAAACCCCAACGTACAGGCGCCAAGTTGGGGGGCAATGAGCAGGCCTACACCTGCTCGGCGCCTCTCACCGGGAGCAACTCCAGAATGGAAGAGGGTCCAGCCCCTCTCGAGGGCAGTTGTTCCAGAGCCCAAGCTATGCGTCGAGGTGAGTCCAACTATATCTAGCCGGAACCGCTCAACCTCGCGCACCAGCTCAGGCTCCTTACCCGCCAGAGAGGTGACATTCCACGTCCCTAGAGCTAGCTTTTGCAGCCGAGGATCAGACCGCCAGGGTCCCCGCCTCTGGCAGCCGCCCAGCTCACAATGCACCCGACCCCTATGGCCCCTCCCGTAGGTGGTGAGCCCACAAGAGGAGAGGCCCATGTCTCCCTTTCGGGCTGAGCCCGACCGGGCCCCATGGGCAAAGGCCCGGCCACCAGGCGCTCGCCTCCGTGCCCCACTTCCAGGCCTGGCTCCAGAGGGGGGCCCCGGTGACCCACGTCCGGGCAAGGGAAACCTTGGTCCTTGTTTTTTCATCATCATAAGGGTTTTGTGAGCCACACTTCGTCTGGTCCCTCCCCTAGACACCTGTTTGCCATGGGTGACCCTACCAGGGGCATACGCCCCCGACAACATAGCTGCTAGGATCGTCAGGACACACAAACTCCTCCACCACGATAAGGTGGTGGCTCATGGAGGAGTATTTCTCCGATTGTTGGAATATATTAATAATCCACCAAATAGCTGTCTAAAGTCTAAATAGTGTAAATTTTCTGTGGTCATAGGAGGAAACAGGTCTTAAAATAGTCACACAGGCTGAGAAACAGACGAGACCGACTTAAAGAGCCGAGTCTGATATAAGAAGGTTAAAGGGTTAGAGTCCCTGGTTCAATAAATCGTTACGGGAACGTGTGGGCTGTTCACTCTCCATAAAAAATAAAAGTAGTGGTATGATCTACGATTCTCTGGGGAGTTCTGTGGGAATATTATGGAGGTTTTTTTCTTGTTTTTTTGGTGACTCTTCTGCTGAGCAGTTAAAACCAAGATTCCAAGTTCGGTTGACTCACTGTGGCTATTAACACATAAAATCAGCACAAATGTCTACACGGTCCCAAACTAGGCAGGAACACACACACACACACATGCTGGTCATGGCCCGTTATTGCAGACTAGCACTAAATACCCGGTAGATGCTGGTAATCAGGACCGGCTTCAGTTCGAGCTGCACGAGGCTGAGACTCCTGAAGATTTCATGGTTCATGGGAAGATCAAAATGGTATAAATCCTGTTCATGACAAGCAAACGTTTGTCGAGCAGTCTGTCTGTGCAGGCGTCCCTGAAGCTGTTACAGCAGCCCAGATGTGGAGTCACAAAGACTGGTGTGTTTACTCCCTTTAATCTGTAAAAACATGGATCTACTCTCTTTCACCTTTCACCCCTCCCTCTGATCCTTTACATGTATGGTGTTAAATCTCAGCCAAATACCTTGAGGAGTGTATTCATCAATTCAGCAGCGTGTTTCTCCATCGAGCGAGTGCATTGCTCTGATAGCAGGAGTTTTTATTTAATGGCCGTGAATGCAGCACAGTGAGCCACTCGGCTCGCTGTCTGTTCAGTGGGTGTATTTGTCAGTTGGGGCGACAGCACGGGACTTGGCTTTATTTATTTTTTTCATTTTTAAGAGCTCGGTGCAACCTTTGTCTACCTGTACTCGCAAAGATTTGGAAGCTCTGCAGGAAGGGGCGGAGCTTATGAGCATCAGGTGTGGATCAGGCTACTCTCACAAATGACTCGTATGATTTCATAGGAAAAGTAATGCACTGATATTTGTACATATCCTGCGAAATTCTCACCAGGCTTTGACGTGACGTTTGCTCTGTAGGCGTTTCCTTTATTTTCATTGGAAAGTGCTATATTTAAAACTACACACATGCATTAATTTATTAATTTGTATTTTCTGCAAATGGACATTGCCTTTAGTTTGTTCCGTCATTTCTACTAAAAATCTATTTTTTTAACCGGATGTCACACGGTGGCGCTGTCGAGTTTGTGGCGGTGCCGAAGCTGAGAGCCATACTTTTTGCTGGATATTTCTCTGTCTTCATCGAACGTAAGTAGACATTTATTTATCATATGAATATATCAATCAAATAAATTAGATGCAAATCCTAAACTGAGCAACAGGAACAGTGAGTAGTTAACTAGGACTTTTTCTTTGTTTTGTTTTTCTTTTGGCTTTGCTAAAGTTGAGTGGATAAAAACAGCTAATGTTAGCAAAGAAGCAGCACATGGCAAGTTCCTGTGCACTTGTTACACGTTATAAAATTACAATTAATTATTTAGCTTTTTCACACTTATTTTCCTTTAAGAGAAATCCTAAATCATTCTGAAGGTAACCCTGCTGCCAGATCATGTCTATCTGTGCTTCATGAGCCAATGTGTCATCCTCAGAATTGACTGAATTGATTGACTGATTACTGACTAACTGGTTTTACTGATTGATTTTATGGATTGATAGATTATATAAATGTAAAGAATAACTGAAGATGCTGAATGGTCACAGTGAAGAACATAGATTTTCAACATGGTTGTAGAAGGACTAGTTTAACACTGATAATTATACAAATAAGGCTAATTTAGCTTTTCATTGTTTGTCTTGTATTTATTATAAAACAAATGTTTATTTTTTTGTGGTTGTTTGTTTTTGTGTTTTTTATTCCTTTCAGCTAAAATGCCAGGCTCAACAGTGAAATCATGCATATCGTGCATGATGCAAATACGTGTTGCATGCAAGATATGCAAAATTTGTGGGGCTCAACAGCCTATAAAGAAAAATATTCAAAAGGCAAAAGAGAAGCACAACAGGCAATGGGGTGAAAAAGTAAAGATGGGAGGTAACACCTGCAAACTTGTGGATTCTGCCCATATTCTGGTAAGAAATAGAAACACTGTTGACATGTCAAACTGCACACATTTTAAAACAACTATATATCAGAAAGTCAGATGTACTAAGCTAGACTTGTCTAAATATTTAGGTAGCATTACATTTGTAATTTCTTTCTGCATACTAAAATAAAGTTAACACAAACATGAACCATTTGTTTAACACACTGAACTGAAGATGTTGTTCAATTAGTCAAAAATTTATTTTTTATTTATTTATTTTTTTCATTTGCCTCCCAAGGTCTTGCGTCTGATGTCCTCAAATATCTGATTTTGTTAGGTAATTGGACAATCTGTGTGATTACCAGATCCAATGAAATTCCAAAAAAAGATATGGTAGATTATTAATTTGGATCTTGTCTAGTTTGTGTTTGCACTTGAGAAGCATGGAGGGCTGAAGTTTTGGATCTTTTGGGTTCATGTTATCCAGATAGAATTTCATTTTAACATTATTTTAAAAGATTGAAATCTATAAATGTGACCTAAATTTGAAGCATGTTTAAGCCAAAAAGTTTGCATGGTCAAAAGACACATTTGGAATTTAGAACATTTAACAACTAACACCAGTAGGTCCTTTCACTTCATCCATTTTTATAAGGAATATAATTTGTTTGCAGATTCACAAGTTCAAGATGGTTTGAACCCAATTTTTATGTTTGGGTACGAAAAGAAGCACACTGTGCTCTGTCACTTTTTGAATGGCTTAGAGGTGGAAACTGAGAAGGAGAAGGACACCATAAGGCTCATAAAAACCCTTTATGAGAACCTTGTACAAGGTTAGTCCACATAATGTTTTATTCATGTGTATTTATTCCAATGTAACATATACATTTAGCTGCTTTACAACTTACAATCCATAACTTGGTGCAGTCCTGACATTTTGAAGTATAAAACAGCTTACAATCCTAGAATTTTTTTTTAACTGATTAAACCTTTGCCCTGTTTAATTATTGTAATTTATCACATGGAGACCATGTGTGAGGAACATGGTCTCAAACCCAGATCCTCACATCTGAAGCTGTCTGTTTTCTGTGCTGAGGAAATTATTCAAAGACATCCTCAGTTTATGGAAATAACTATTAATAAGCCTTTAGTGTTGATCATTCTACATTAATTTATTTTATTTATTTTTTTACTGTTACTCTCTAATTCTAAACCAGCATCACGCAGAAGGTTTACATGCACATGTTCCCTTGATTGGATGTCTGCAGATATGAAACATGCTGCTTCACTCTGTTCATTACTTAGTTGATTTCACAAGCTCGTCTCTTGCAAACACAAGTGACTAATGTCTTAAACCTGGTACACACAACGATTTTTTAATCTTATGAGATTTTTTATCTGTTTGAGACCTCACACATGAAGATAAAAAATCAGGCATTAAACAGTTTTGTGTGTAGTGTGTGCTGATAATCTAATCACAGAACAACACACACATAATGATGCTGTCCTGCGACTCATCTACAATCTATCCTCCGAGCCAGACAAATGTCGAAAAGAACCATAGTAACAACTGGAAAACACAACACCCAGCATGGAAGGGGATATGTAGGATGAGGGAATGATGGCGGTCTTGGGACTATTGTTAACAGAAATAACAGACTGGAGACGACGTGAACACAGACTTTTTTTACTTCCTGGTTCCCCAGCCAGCTCGCTCTCTGATTGGCTACATTCCGTACCACGTCACCATCCACGCAGTCACGATGAACGAGTCGTCGGCATTATTCAGAAATCAGCTCTGAAATTTTGAACATGTTCAATATTCCCGATTGTTGGCTACGGCCCGTTTCGGAGCGGATTATTGGGACAAATCGGCTCGTAACCTCAGACCAAATGATGATTGGACGGGGAAATCTCATGATGATCAGGCGTTTGCCGTCCAAGGTCAGTAGGAGGCAAAATTGGGACAAAATCAGCCCAAAAATTGTTATGTGCGTACCAGACATAAGTTTGGTTTACTGGGACAGACTGATGTACATGAAGAAGCTAAAGATTGCTTACACTATATAACCACACCTACAGAATTTACAACACTACTCAAGTTTTTGTAGGATTTGATAACTTTTCAGTACCTGCTCATTTTAAAGACAGCTATTATGCAGTTTACATTGTCTATGAAACAGGGAAGACATATATGATGAAAACAATAACTAAGATAAAATGTTTGCAAACAGTCACAGGTAAAAGAAAGAGAGAGGCCAAAACATCCACTCTGTTGGATGCAAGAGGACAGAGGGACCCTGCCTCCTTGCAACCTGAGGCCATGGAGGAGAATGGAACTATTTCTGCTCTCTCAACACCTTGTGGTAAGAAAGACTGCATCACAAGTACTTTATCTACTTTGGATCTCATTCAGAGGTGAAGATTAAAGAAATTCTTTTCCATGTGGGACTGTGTACTAGACCCTGAAACTTCACACCCTGCTGTGGCTTCAGAAGCCCCTCTACCTCCTGGACTGTGTCCCCCGCCTTCTGTATCATCTCCTCCACTGTCCACCACAAAGGTGTACTGTCCACCGCAAAGGTGTACTGTCCACCGCAAAGGTGTACTGTCCACCACAAAGGTGTACTGTCCACCAGTGTACACAGGTAAGACCTAAAGAATACCCCTTGCAAGAGAAAAACAAGTTTGTGGAAGTGTGTGTGCTGCGTGGAGCACTGGCACTTTTTCAATATATGAATGCAGCATCCTGAAGATGCAGAATGACAGAAGTTTTATGCAGGTGTGGACAAAATACTGTAAACTAAGAATATTTTTTGCAAATATAAGTCTTAACACTTTATTTTTCTTATTATTAACAAAATGTTGATTAAATAAGTAGAAGGGGAATTTAAATCAAACCAATATTATGTCTGACCACCTTTGCCTTCTAAACAGCATCAATACCTCTAAGTACACAAGTACATTGTCTTTAAAGGAACTTAGCATGCTGCTTGTGGTTCACTGCTTTCACTTCTTGGAGGACTAACAAATATTCTGTGGCTATATCAGCACTTCCAGAGCTCCTCTTTCTTTAGACAGAAGATATTTTTGTATGACAATAACTGTGTGGTTGCGATTATCTTACTGTTGGGGTCAACCAAATGCCCATTAATGGGTAGCATGGTAGAGGTGTATTTGCTTTTATTTTCCAGCAAAACAGACACCTTGTATTCTGTCTAAATGTATAATTCCATTTGCAGAACTGTAGCCTCAAACCTTCCAGGAACCTCCATCATACTTCAATGTTGCCTGTAGCTGCATCAGCCTATGAGGACCATATCTGGTGTATCTAGCATCTGTACATCACACGCTAGTGGACCTGTCTTCAAGTACAGAGCTTAAAATGTCTAAAAAGCCAACAAAAATAGTTAATTATACCATTTGCAGATATTACTTATATCATTCAAGTGCAGAAACTGATGTTTATGATAAATCTTGGGATGTGTTCGGCTGTGATGGGTACATATGATGTAGTCAAAACAGCAGGCAAAAGTTGCCTGGATTCATTATCTGCATTCAAAGGTGCATGAAGCTTTGGGACACATCTTTTTTCTGTTGTTGTTCTGTCTGTTCTTGAACCTACAGATGAGAAGGATGATCTGTTTTGTATAGCTGGTTAAACTTATGTATTACCCTAACAAATGACTAACTTTGTGCTAGTGAACACAGTACAAAAGACCAGTAAATGGACTGTACTTATATAATGCTCTACTAAACATATGATGACCTCTCAAAGCACTTTTACATTACACATCATATTCACCTGTTCACACAGCTCCTCTGTTGTTTGACGAAGTGGTTTTCATCTATCACACATTCACACCCCAACAGACAGCATTAGGACGTTAGTATGTAGTCGGGAGAAGTGTGTAATTGATGCACCGTCTACCACCAACTTCCTGATTGTTAGACAGCGGCTCTTCCTGGTGAGCTACAGCCGCCCAAGAACTGATGCAGTTCTGAAGGTAGTTGACATCAAATATTGACAGTAGAACAGAATCAAGGTTCTCTTTCAGACAAGGAGAAAGCATTGTAATTATATTGTATATATATTTTGGTTAGATACATGACACTTAGGCCCTGATCTATTAACGCTTTGCGTGTACTAAAACAGGTGCAGACGGCTTTGCTCCGCTAAAATCGGCCCAAGCTTATCTATCAAAGCCGCAAACATGGAACTGCGTCAGTTATCCTGGCAAAACTGCGCCGCTCTCCACTTTGCGTTTCTGAAGCTACTGCATATGCATTATGGGCGTTCCGGCCAGAAAGTGCACATTAGTGGGAGGAGACTATGCAAATAAATCTGGTTTGCGCAGCAGTGGGATTCATGTAGCCCGCAAATAGTTTGCGGTGTTTATGTTTGCTCTAAAAATAGCGTTTCTGAAAAGCAGGTGCTAATTGGCACAACAGTATACGCGCAATGGCTGCAGTAATAATTTTAAGGAGGAGGCACAGACACCATGAAAGGCGACTAAGATAATGCATTTTTTTCTATTATATTAATATATTTAGAATGCCAGAGAAGAGGATTGTGGAGACGATCCAGCGTTGCAATATTAGAATTGCTGGATAAGTTTAAAGACTTTATCATGCCTGTCTTTTATTATTATTATTACTATTATTATTATTATTATTATTATTATTATTATTTCTTTATAGCTTTTAAACCTTTATTATTTCTTATTTGTTCCTTGCATGTTTTTATATGTACAATACCTTGGTTCCTAAAGGTTGTTGTTAGTGTGCCTTATAAATAAATTGAACTTGAATATGAAACTATATTGCAGCCCTTCTGATGATATTTAAATTCTTCCCCTCTAGCTCAGCTAGATTTTTGTTTGCCTCCTCCACTAATATTTCGACTTCAGTTGGCTCGAACTTCATTTTACGTTTTCGTCCACCTGGCTCTCCGGATCCCTCCATGACGAAGCAACAGCGCCGCTAAATCCTCATTTAAATACTGCTGTTTGCTCCGCAAATGATAACAGGAGCAGTCTTAATAGATCAGGCGCTAATCGTAGAAACATAACCAGAGCAAAACTGCGCAGCAAATGTTAAATAGCGCAGCAGTTTTGCCCTCGTCATAACTCAGCCCCTTAATGTCATACTTAATATAATATGGGTATTTGTGCATTATGTATCTTGCCACCTTTAAAAGAAAAAAAAATAGTAAAATGTTTTTCACCTCTTTAAAACTGTTTATTCTCTTTTTTTTCTAATTGTACACTAGGGCCTGGAACTGCAACACCAACCACAGTCTCAAAATCCTCTCCAGTCTCCGGGTCACCTGGTAACAAATGCTTTATCTGTTTTTCACATTGCCATTTTTACATTGTGAGTACATTTTTCATTGATAACTTTTTGGTCTGCCTGTAGTCTAGATGCTGCAGTGACACCCCCTGACATGCTTTCAGAGTCCTTATGTCCTGACCTTTTTCCCCCACCTTCTACACCTTCTCCACCATTGCCCCCTCTTCAAATGAAGCACAAAGGTAAGATGTCATAAATACCATCTGCTGGCAACAAACAACTTGAGAAAAAGAAGAATCCATTCAATTGTATGATCAGTATTTTGCTCAAAAACATCTTTACACTTGATATTTTCTTAACTTAAAAACTTTGCATTTCCTCTAGAAGATGCAAAAAGGCTTTTATTCTGAAAAATCAAACCTGAGACACAATGTCTAAACTTTAATAAGAACTTTTTACATGTCACATTGAGATAATTGTCCCTTTTTTTCTAATTCCCTAGGTGACAGCATACAGGGCCGCGTAGTGGCCCCAGAAGGTAATGTTTATCATCTTTATTCATTCTGCATTGACAGTGTGTACAGTAATACATATATTAGGTGAAGCAGGTGCACACGTGTGTATAAACACAAACAGGAATTAATAATAATCATATTCATAATAATTGGTAATAGTAATAATACTATTAAAAACTAACTGCTCTTCTCTAACTCTTTTCAGACTGTGAATTCCATAAGAACATAGAAAGTTTTCCATACACTAAGGTTGTGTCGCGAAGGATTCGAAATGTAAGTGATTTAGTTTCATGATTGTTTTTAGTTGATTAATGCACACTTTTGTTTAGCATGTCACAAAATATTTATATATTCAGTAAACTGTATATGCTACAGAAATGATGGAGAATGAAGGTTTTACACGTCTCCTGTGAGGCGTACATTCACAAACAACTGCCACATTCAAAAACATTACTTTCATGCAATGCATGCACAAATATCCATGTAGAGCTGTACTGCATGCAACAATTAAACCGATCATTAATGTAATTATTTCTGTAAATGACTTTGTCATTGATTGTTTTTCAGGGGGAAAGGGAGGTGAAAGTGAAATGGCTCCCAGGCCCAAAATGCTATGTTACCATTCATTGTAGGTGCAACATGACAAATTCAGTGTTAGCCTTTAGATCTTGTATGCTGCTTGCTTTAAGCATTCATTCTATCCAGATAAAAGTAAAGTTTCTCCTTTCTTCTAGCAACATGAAATGGAATGATTGGTGGGTGTCTGCCGATGACCTAAAGTAGACTGAAGTTTAACCGTCTACTTCCTACCGTCTACTCTTCTACCTTTTTACATGTGTAGCTGTTGTTTGTTCTGTAATGTCTAACGTTGTTCATTACATTGTTTTTAAGTTATTTGTGTTACATTTTAAAATAATGAAATAAAAATATGAAAGCCACCTCTTGCAGTTAGTAACGGTAAAGTAACAGTAATGCTGTTACGTCATGGGCCATAGAGAGGTAGGACACCAACGGAGAACGTTCCTTGTTCCTGTAGTATGAGCACTGAGAGCATATTCTCTGTAGTACTGTTTATTCTCAAGTATGTGTTAATTAAATATAAAGGTGTCAGTTAGTTGCCTGCATTCTATCTACAGGCATCCAACCATGTTTTAAATTTACTATACTGTGGCATTATTTACTGTTCACTGACAAATACAACATCCAGTGATCCAGCCTCACCAGGTGTGAGGCAAGGCAAGCTGAGGGAAATATTAAGGGGCGTACACATAAATGGGGCTCTTAGAAAACATAATGGCAAATACCTTAAAGTGTTATAAATGTTTGACGTTTTCACATGCAAATATAAGAATGCTTGGAAGAAGAAGATCACGTGATACTATTTGTGATGAATTACGTCACAGTCATTGAAAGCATCATGCATCATCTCCATCAATACCACGGATGAATTAATTGTCATGGACAGATAATGAAGAAAAATGCTTAAAGGTCCCATATTATACACTTTATTCCCAATCTGAGACCATTCATTAATATCTAAATGAAATATTTCCGCCATGGTATGGACAAATCGACCCTCAGTTTGAGTGCAGCGGCTTCTCTTCACCTCCCTCTTTTTAGCAGCTTCAGAAATGTGCCGTTTATGGTGGGCGGAACCCTGGTGGAGCAGCTCAGCTGTTGGCTCCGCCCATCGCATCGCCCGTCATGAGGTGATTGACAGGTTAATATATTTTCAAGCTATCAGACTAATAAGGCCGAAACGATAAAATAACTGCCAGCTCTTACCTCTCCAGCTGTGTCACGGACAGTTGGTATTGAACCTGGCTTCAGCTTCAAACGGTTGGCGAAGCCTGCTTTCCATGCCCCCATGTTGTGGAAACAGTCCTCTTTGAAATGCTGGCCACAGACATGCAAAACCTTTGGAAGTTTTCCGGGTACATTTCCTCCAAAAATAAAATTAATCCACTCAGTCCTCGTGGTTCAGTGGATGGAAGTAAAAAAACGTTTTCGTGTTCATTTATGCAGCCACAAACAGAACAGTGCTTCTGTCGCTTAGCCATGTCCGCTAACGAGGGTTGCCGAAGAGGGAAAAACACTGGGCGCTAGGTGATTTTTAGAGGGCGGGCTTTGAGAGCCGGTAGACGGGTCCATCGCTCTGTGGGGAGTGGTTATTGTCCCTTATGACGTCATAACGTACACGCTTTCAAACAAGCTCATTTCAGCGCTTACTTCCCTAGAGGTGGAGCAGGGGGGAGAGAGAGCGCCTGAAAGAGTTTCACACTTACGGGTCTCCTACACATGCGGGGGGACCAGTATGACTGTTCCAAAACCATTAAAAAGGGAATTTTGCATAATATGGGACCTTTAATGGTTTCTCATAATATTAATGTAGGTCTCTGTTAATGAATAAATGTAATGTCCCTTTTGAATTAAAAGACACTTTGCTTCCATGCATAATTGTACCATAACCACAGACAGCTTTATTCTGTCGCGAGTTTTCTCGTGTCTCTTGCATTAGGAAACTACTTCCTGATTGGTTTGTTTTTGACAGGAGGCGGAACATAGACGTTGGCTGTCCAGACAATTTTTTGCACAAGTTTTGATATAGACCATTCTGTTATGTCTAATATTTTAATTGCACTTTAATATTGATTGCTTATATAGTTTTATTTTTATTTATTAATTTTTAATATTGTAAATTTGTAACTGAGACCTAGATGCTGCCAAACAGAATTTTGTTGTATTCTTGACAATAAAGTTTCTTTTATAAATACAAGTCAAACGGGAAAAGTAATATTTGTGTCACAAAGCTTCAGACTTAAAATTGTTTTCCTGTAATTCTCTATACAGTAAATAAGTTCTCTTAAAAACTGCTCTTTTCCCCGGTGGGCGGCAACGGGACGAACAATGTTGCTGGAAGTGAAGCAGCGCTTTCCACTACTGTGTAATGTCATCTGCTGTCGGTGGGCTGCATTCCTTTACGAAGTCGAAGCATCCAAATCGGCAGTACTGCACTTAATAAAGTCAAGAAGAATAAATAAATAAAAAAGATGGAGCAACAAATTATTGAGAATGAGATAAGAATATTTAAAATAAGGGTAAAGAAAAACATGAAAAAAGAAGCAGTGCTTTACAAATTTCACCACATTATGGCTGGAATGGCTAGGATCAGAGCAGAGCTGCTGGGCCTTTGTCTTTCACCTGAGCTGCAGGTGGAGGTCCTGGATGAACAACATGTCAGTCCCGGTCATAGCAAACTGACTATACCTTATTACCCTGCATTATAACAGCTGTACCAGGTTGTCATACAGCTAGACAGAACTCCAAACAATGTTGTGTGTGGCAGTACTGTAAATCGCACACAGGCTGTAAAGCAGGGGTCTGAGCACACACTCCTTGGGGGCACTGACACGCACCAAGATTATGTCACATTGGACATAAGCGCCACCTGAATTCTGTCCATTAGGAAGTCCAGGTTCCAGCTGCACTGACGTATGGATGTGTTCATGTCATGTCATCATGTCAAAATTAATGTCCTTTGTTGCTCTTGCTTTAAGATATTCGTCTTTTAAATCTTGACCTCAATGCACATTTGAAGGCTCACAATTTATAATTAAAAATGCAACTGATGGCCAATATGATATAGAATATTACAGACCTTATCTCCCATATGAGCATGGTCAACAGCATAGAGCAACGTGAAATAAGTTTCACCACTTAGTAATTTACATGAAATCTAAGTCTATATAGTATGGTTATTATAATGTATTCACAATTTCCTGAAATTATTCCCTTAACTTTAAAATAAACATTTACATGTTACCTTTATTTATGAGCCAAAACTATTAAAATGAAACTACAATTCCCAACAACTATGCAAAGCTGCATCGTGTACGTTACCACCATAGATGTAGTTCTTTTAGTATACAAACTAGGGTTGAAAATTAGGGTTTCAAAAATGCATGTCCACCCAGTATATCACACTTATAATATGGCTGAACTAGCAAACATACCGACTGTAGCGCAGCATTTAAAGACAACAGTGACAATGATTGGTAATTTAACATATTTTAACTAAAAACGTAGTTGCACCGAGTCAACAGAGGGATTTCTGCTAACAACTACCAGCTGGTGGCTGTGCCGACTGGCCATTAAATTAGGGTTCTAAAAACAGCTTTACTTACAGCCTCATCGATAGCTGGCTAGAAAAGGTTATATTATTAGTTTCTTTAAGACATTTCCACTAAAAAGTTTCCAAACTGAAGTCATCAAAGTCCCCGCCTGTGGGTTTTACACGTATGTGTGTGTGTAAGTGTTTCGGTCACCTTCTGGGGACAAATGAAACTAATTTATTGTAATTAAACAATCACAACAAAATATAACAAAAAGTGATCTATAGAATAAATATTTAAATATTAAATAATTTGATTAATTTAATTTTAAATTTATTTTAAAAAATGTAATTTAATGCACTGCACTATGGACAGTTTATACTAAGGTTAACAAACTTACTGAGGTTCGGGAGCAGGGCCACACGCCTTCTTATAATCAGTTTACATCATCGTCTCCCTTTTGGCTCATTCTTTTGACATTTTTCATTCTCCCTTTCCTACTGCGTACTTCACATCTTCCTTCATTAACATTCAACAAACACTTAGAGCTTACATCGTTGTGGCATGGCCCTTTTTCATTAACATGTTTTTGACAATGTAATTATCAGCAGACAGAAATGTTATAAATGTATTCTACAATACATAAGGAACCTGTATGCACATATAACAAAGAGTAAAGGCAGATGTCCTTTATGGCATCTTTAGCACTTTATATTATACAGTCAAAAAAGCATGTCACGTTTATACACAGCAGTAAATCTATAAACATAAGAAAATATACTTCACAAAAGTTGGTTAATTAAAGTTGGCAATAATAACTAAGAAATACAAAATACAAACTAAAAATAAAAAAAACTATGTTATCTTGTTGACCGTGTTCTTTTGCAGTCTGCTGTTAAACTCAATTGTCCAGTCACTTTTTGGTAAAAGTGGAGGAGGTGGGAGAGAACAGCATACATCTGTTTAATGTCTGGAATGCATACATATAGAAGAATAACCCCACAACATTATTCATGGAACAGTTTGTTCATTTACTTAAATTGCTTTCAAGTTCATATTAGCATCATCTTCATCTGAGCTGCAGTCAAAGTCACTTTCTGTCCCTTCTTTATCAAACAAGTCATCCCCCTCATCATCCTCCTCATCATCCCCCTCATCAGCATCTTGCACAGATCCGTCAAGTCCAGCCTGTATCACTTGTAAATATTTAGTCCGGACTGTGACAAGGAGAGACTGGTGCTGGAACCTTCTTCGTTTAAGCTCTCCTTGAAGACCTTCAAGGCCTTCTTCAGAGAGGCTGGTGTGTCTATCTGGATAGTGGTGAATATAAAGATTTGGTGAGAAGAAAACCCCTGCTCTATGATCTATCATAAATCATATTATATAAACAGAACAAAAAAAACATCTTAAATCTTTGGCCAAAATACGTACAGCTAATACTTACCTTTAGCACAGATGGATAAAACACCCAAGGTCTGCTCCCTTTTCCTGATGAACTCCCAGTGCTGCTTTACTTCTGTAGCAAGGATCATCACCTCCTCCTCTAGTCTACGTATATGCATGAATTTGTCGAAAACCTTCTTTTTGGACAGGACATCCACTCCATCTGGAAATGGATGCACATTGATTATTGGTAAAAAAAAAAATAAAGATAATTTGCTAAATTATAAATAAACTTGTGAACAGTAGGCAGGCAGTATGAAATGCTTTGTTGGAGGACTGTGCTCAATATTAGAAATGTTCAGTGTCAAATGTTAAAAATCATGTAACATACCAGAGGGTGGTAACTGCCAAGGAAACATATAGCCAGCTTGTAAAGAATTATTAAATGGTCCGATTTGATCTTTAGGTTGGACCATGTCATCATGCTGAGCTTCGTAGTTCTCTAATTGCTGCTTTTCCGCCACATTCGGCTGCGGATTACAGAACGTCCAGTGTTGCTGTCTGGGACACATCGCAAATAAAGTGAGTGAACACACATAATCACATGAAATAAATAGGAAAAAAGCAAACAAACACAAATTAAATGTGAATGTTGTACCTGTTTGGCTATAGAGACGTGCTCTGTGCTGTCTGTAGCCTAGAGAAGTCTCCTCGATTCTTCTTCTCAGTGCCATCAAAGAATCATCTCGGTCCACAGGGAGTTCTGTACAACACAAAGCACTTTTAAAACTTTAAACATTTTATATAGAAATATAAGTTTCAAGCCAGCCACTGATGATTCAAAGTAAAAACATGTACCATTCAAACACTCACCGTGTTCAGCCCACTCCTGGACATCTCTGACCCACTGATGTACGGTCCCTTCATTGGCAGACATCTCACTCTTGAGGGTCTAAGGCTTTGCCTCTCCCTCTGAAGATTCTGCTGTGTCTGTTGGATTTAAAATATGTTCAGATCTCATTCACATTACTGTGTGGCACCTTTAACAAAAAGACAATTAAGATGACAGTTACATTAAGAAGTCGTTTGCATAAGGTGTCACACATATTCTCCACCTTTCTTCTGTTCCAGGCCATGACCTGGACAGTCAGCATGTCTGTGCGGGCTGGAAAAGAAAAGCACTACTGTTTGTAACCGTTTACACTCAGCAACTCTATTTGAATATTCTGGACATAAAACTTAGAAGCCGAAAACTGACCTCCTTTACTCATGAACTTGGTATTTATGGCAGTCCGGGAGAGGAAGGAGTTGACCATTTCCACTTCTTCTCCTAAGGTGGAACCAGCTCCATCTTGACTGCTTCCTCCCCACTTTATCTGTCATTTAGAAATAAATAGTGTGGCGCCTTAGTTTACTGAAGCTTCCAATACTGTTGTGGTTCTATAATCCAGTATAGTGGATTTGAAATGGAACAGTGGAACCTTTATTCCATGCGCTTTGGCATGGAGCACAGACAGCAAGGCTTCATTGTGGTGAGTTGATTGTACTCTGGGCAGATTTCAGATATTCTTGTGATATATGGCCAGTATTTACAGACAACATCCATACAAAAGAAGACTGGCGAATTCATGGCTGCCACCTCCTTTTGAAGAAACATTGGGTAGGCGAAGATTTCACCCCTGTAGGGTTGCATTACAACATTAGAGTATATCAGCAACACAACAGTAAGGGGTCAACTGTCATTTAATCGGTAACTTTGTAAGCCTGCAAGTCCTTGAAATGGAATAATGGCAGTGTATCAGTGAGGTTATGTGTAGTAACAGTGACACTTTTTAGTTCCATGATTGTAAGAAAGTATTAGGAAAATGTATATTTAACAGAGTACAGCTGACTGATGTGCAGGGAACTGTAACGCATTGAGATAACTTGAAATACATGGATCTGTGGTGGAAATACTCGGAGCTTACCTGTACATATTCAAGGCATGGAGAATAATGCCATGACGGCAAACAGCTACCTCTAGACCCTAAGGAAAAATGGAATCCTTAATTTAACACAATTCAGCATGTCTTAATAAAAAAATATTACTGGACACCTTAAGTTTGACAACACAATCATAAAGAAACTACTAAAACTATATTTCTTAGTATAATACAGATTAAAATGGATAATTTTCATATCAAATACTTCTGATGAGATGAACAGACACATAATGTGACAATAACAGAAACTTTAAAACATTTACCTGCTCATCAAGGTTGGAGCTATTTCTCTGGTTTGAGGTCTCTTTGGCTGCTTTCAGTAGAGATTTGCCACAGACCCCTTTTCCTGGTACCTACAACAGAGTAAAGTCAACACATCCAAATTACAAATGCTGGATTCACCAGTGATCATTTTTTACATTTAATTCACAATTATGTGTTAGTATGCAAGCAAACAAATAAAACCCTTACATGCTTTGCCCTCTTTTGTATGTCTTCCACAAACGCTGCTACCTCATCATCTCGACAGAGAAGCACACCTTCAAAGTAACCCTTTCCATCAGAGCTAGAGAACATGAATGCCCAAATTGTTGGCTGGACAACCATTAACATTTGAAATAGAATTTTTCGTGAGAATGCAAACTGACATAAACAAACAACAGAAACACAAATATAAACTTACTGTGCATCCTTTCTGAAGCGGTAAAGCTTCTGGTTTCCATCCACAGACACAGCTAACGTTTGTGGAGTACAGGCTGGACAGGTAAATGGCTCCTCCAAACACAACCTGTCCACCATGTCAGAGACAAGCACCCACTCCATGAAGCTCTTGTAGAAAGTGTCAGAGCACACTTTACCAGTCTGTTGAAAGATTTGTTAAGCCATTACTTATATTTCAAGACAGTAATACTTAAATGCAGAATTGAAAGTGATTGGACGTGTATATTTAGGGCAACACACCCGCCACTTTCTCTTGTTTGAGCTTCTAGCATTCTCATATAAGTCAGGCCAGAATTACTTGGTGCTGCCAACTTCATTTCCTTGAAGCCACGAAAAACTGCCACATCAAATAGTGTGCAGACATGAACAGAAGCAGGCCATTGACCACTTATCTGAACATGATGTAATGCTGGTGTCCAGCTTGCAGAGCAGCCTCCACAGTGCAGCTCTGGAAGGGACAGATCATACCGCCCTGATGAAAACATCTTTTCTTATTGATGACAAAATCCATAAACAAAAGTTGTCAAGACAGTGAGGTATAAGGTGCATGCATGCAGTTACCTTTCATGTTGACAAACACCACAGACCGACCAGGGATTACAGTCGTCCTCTCTGCAGGACAACTACAGGTTTGCTGTGGTAATTCCATCGGTAATATTCTAACTGCAAAAGAAAAGGGATTCATTGAATACCAAAACATTTTTCTCTTTAACAGGAAAGAACACACATATGCAGGCACACAATTTCATATTTTCAACATTGTGTACTCCTCAGCTTTACATACTACAGTTACTGAATAACCCATACAGAAATTCTAGATAGAAAAATAGATTTTTGACTGTCAACCAGTTTTCTTTGTGAACATGTTTGTTATCTATAATAATCTACACCAGTTTCCTGAAGTTATCACAAAGTTGGTTTTCCAGCAGTCCTGAAGGACGGTAACTGCTACAAACTGGCATTTCAGGCAAAGGTGTTTATGTTGAAGAAATGAAGGATTTTTACTCCGTCACATTTTTCCACTTACATGATTCTATTTGTATGTTATTCTACAAAAGAGAAAATGATAAAAGAAAACCATAACATTTGGAAGTGTATACAAAAGTTTGCCCGGCACAGAAAGACACAAAGTATATATGTACTACCGCATGTTTGATGTGAATAATCGTCCTCTGCATCGCTCATCACCACAACTGTTGGGGAAGAGGCATGTGGAAGCCATCGATCCTAGATGTCCGATTGTGTAGTGCTTTGGACTCGTGGTAAATTACATCACAATCACTACAGTAGTACAGCATCGGCATACATTCAGCACATCTAATGATGGATTCTGTCTTCTGGCATCTTTGACAGAGCCGTGGTTTTATGCAGTTTTGTCTCAGCATCTTGTCTAGAAGCTGAGGTCTGGCTTCCTTCCACCTCTCAGAGGAGGCGGTGTTCCTCAGTTTCCAGTCGCTGGCGGCTGTTTGAGAGCTTATCTCAGGGGTGGAATCAGCAACACTTGCATCACTGAGCAGGCTCTCCAGCTCTTTAAGGACAGAGTCTGTCTCAGAAAGAATAAAATGCATTGATTAAGCAAAATCAGGCCTGAGTTATCATCCAAAACTTTATCAAAATCACGATCTAGGCCAATGAAATATTAAAATGACAGGAGGTGACAGTATTCTCTTAAGTCAAAATATGTGCAATGCTTCCAATTTAGCTGCTGTAGCGCCACTAAGAAATTTAAATTTATATATCAGATTCTAAGGAGAAATATCATGAATTAGTAGATTGTGGCAAAAATGTTTTTCAATAAAAATGGCAATAATTCAAAAATGATAATTCCGACTACTAAAGCTAAATATGCACTAATGTGTTTGGATTAAAACGAGTGAAGAGAGAAGAAAAGTGTGTTTCCTACACATACACACATTTGATCCCTAATGCACACACTATAACAGTCATTCTATCAGAAAGCATTTAATAATCTACGCTAACAAGTAACTCAATAGCCATAATCTTAAAATAAGACAGTTTGTTAAATTTTTATTTTGTCCTATTTTTCTTCAAGATTATACGATTCTACACGCCACAAAAGAGTAAATCATGCTAGGTAGCTCAGCCTTTATTCTTCTAACACTAATATCATTTGTGATGTGCATCCATTACTATGAATGAATGAATGAATAAATAGAATAAATCTTTTTATTTTAACACACATATTATGGCCAGATAGAGCTTAAGGTTATGACACTCTATTAGAAACAGGTTGAAAAAATGTCTTTTTACTTACCTACAGTAGTAGCGGTTTAAAAGTTCCCATCCAAGCTGAAAGCCAGCCGAATACCTGCTGGCTTCCAGCCCAGTTCCATTCCAGTTCCAGCCAGCTGCCTTCCAACTTCCAGCCGCCAGAGAGGCCCCCTCCTTCTCCTGGGAGTGTCGATGTTTTAATCAAACTCCACCCATTCCTTGTAATATAGGGTAGACCCAGAAGATGGCGCTTCTCTCACAGACTTCTCATCGCCCGTAGTCTGTCAGATTTTATCTGAATTTACACTGACCGGCAGAGGCGCCACTCAAAGCACCTCTGATGGCCAGTCACAATTCATAAAAAGGCATAAAACTTAATACATAATCATCGTTTGACGTGGAATGTGAAATTGTAACATGCATGTGCGCTGCCAATTGTTTTATTCAGAAATGAATGCTAGTAGGTTAATAAAACCTTTCAAATACTGGATCACAGCCCCTAGCTCTATTCTCAATAGGATGTATTTATCATACTGATTAATCTTTTAATATTAGCATTATTAACATAGACAAATCAGATTTGGATCAAGCAACACAGAATCTGTTTGAGGTAGCTAGGAAGGGTTATTTTATTCTCATATTATTTATTTCACCACCATAAGAAGACAGGGCGACAGATAAAAGCCCCACGCAGGATCGGAGATAATTTCTTCCACTTCAATGTGTCTAATCGCGGGGGGACATCCAACACTCGCTGTGCTGCGACTTCCTGCTCGCCGGGAATCCCGATTACGTCACCCCTCCAGGTGGGCTATTCCCCGACACGCTCTGATTACCATTCCAAAAGGTACTGTATGCAGCCCCCAACTTGAACATGCGCCTTCTTCAACATTCGCACTTGCTCCAGAAAATTACCATCTCTTAGGCTCCTCCACCACCACTTTGACTGTGGATTGATACGTAAATGAGCCGCAATGAGGCAGCTGAACAAGTGACCCAGTTTTGTGATTGTTGCACATTGGGTAAGAGTGGTCAAACGAGTCCAGTTTGTGTTGTCATGCTACCAGAAATTCAGTAGGCTAGTCGGTCCTAATGCAGTGAATTTCCATGTTAATGTTGCCAAATTCAATAGCATAGCAAGAGATGAAAAAAGAAACAACGAAATTTCTTCAACATGTTAACCAAAATATTTACCTCTTAAAGCATAAACCAAGTATTTACAACAAGCAATGTGCTTTTTAACGTTAACGTGTGCCATAGCCTACTGCACCGCTGTTCCTCCTTCCAAGTCTTCTTTTTTATTATATTGTTGTTTTATCATCTGAATATTACGGAAGCGTCCAGCTGCCACAGCCATGAAAAAAATATCGAAGCAGTTTCTCGTTATAACGAGATAGATTCTCGTTATAACGAGATATAAATCACGTTTTAACGAGATGTATTTATCTCGTTATAACGAGAATCTTTCTCGTTATAACGAGATAAGTTAAAAATGTATTTATCTCGTTATAACGTGATAAGTTTATTATAAGAACATAGCCTGTACTGTATGCAGATGTTGTTACGACCTATATTGGAGCAAAATACATTTCATGGAAAATATACTCATCAAGCAGAAACTTTTCAGTTCTTTTTGACAATGATTAATTGTTCTACTCTGGTTTATTGCTGTACAGAAATGTGGGACAGTTATGAGAAACACGTAGGTCACCTGCCTGCGCACAGTGAGACGGTGGGTGCCTGTGTGTCTGAATTGCCACAGAGCAGGCATCCCCAACTTGGGACCTCTTGAGCCAGTGTCCGGCAGGTTTTCAGTATGTCCATACTGCAGCATACCTGACTCAAATAATGGGTCGTTAACAGGCTGGTGCAGACCTTATTCTTGCACACAAGACCGTTATAAGCAACACGGTGCGTCACCTGCCTGCACGCAGTGAGACGGTGCGTGCATGTGTCTGAGTGACAATAGGGTGTGCGCGCTGCTTTCAGTTAATAATATGTTGTCTCCTGACAATAAAAATGAAAATTATAAAGGCTATATGCACCGCTATGTTCTTATAATAAACTTATCACGTTATAACGAGATAAATACATTTTTAACTTATCTCGTTATAACGAGAAAGATTCTCGTTATAACGAGATAAATACATCTCGTTAAAACGTGATTTATATCTCGTTATAACGAGAATCTATCTCGTTATAACGAGAAACTGCTTCGATATTTTTTTCATGGCTGTGGCAGCTGGACGCTTCCGTAGAATATACTACAACAACACAGAGAAAATATATGAAAGTTTATTTTACGCTGGTATTTGCGCAGCAGAGTTTTCTGCCGCCGGATTTGTAGTCCAGGAACGGAGAACACAGCTGCTGCCAGGAAAGGTGGATTACATTTTGTTAAAGCACAGCAATCTCCGAGTAGCCTATTATAACCTCTCAGTGGCAAAATAAAACACACTGGTCTGGTTTAGTCTTCACTCTGAAATGGTTCAGTCAGAGGAATATAAAGCTGTTTTAAAAATGTTGAGCAAGCCTAAAATAAACATTCATAGGCTATCTATGTGTTTTAGATTAACACAATGATAAAACAACAATAGGCTATAATGGAAAAGAAGACTTGAAAGCAGGAGCAGCGGTGCAGCATGGCAATGATGCGTTAATGGCTCGGGTCGCGGGTTAAACATCAGTCTGGTTCGGATTTAAATGGAATAAATACATTGGTGACGAGTCGGGTTCGGGAGTCATTCTAACGGGTTAGAGCAGGTATGCGTAGCAAAACGGAACCGTGCAGGACTCTGCTCTAAGCAGTTCGGACTTGGTTGACCTGGAACCATTTGACAATAAAATCTGGAGCCATCCTGCAACGCGCTCGCTTAGGCGTCCAGTTAAACCGTGTTTATTCAACCAGTCCCTACTTCATTGCATTCATTCTTTCCTCATAGCCTACGTGCACATTTTTTTCAAGATTGTTTATGTCAGTTTTGTTTTGGAAAATGAAAAAGGAGTCTTTGCGCAGAACTTATAACATTATTCTAATCTTGCCACTTGCCTATTTTATTATTGTGTATTTTTGTAATAACATGTAAATTCACTGCATAGGAACCAACTAGTCTACTGAATTTTGTGTGACAACACTAACAGAACTGTTTTGACAATGCAACAATTACAAAACTGCGGCTCATTTACTTATCAATCCATAGTCAAAGTGGTGGTGGAGGAGCCTTGGAGATGGTAATTTTATGGAGCAAGTGCGAATGTTGAGGAATTTAGCCTTTGTTCAAGTTGTGGGCTGACTTGGTATACCTTTCAGAATGATAATAAACAGAACAAGACACACCAAACCAGGAGCTAAGACCACGAAGTTCAGCATCATGCTTATCTATCTTTGGCGTTTTTACACCAACATTTTTATACACTGGATAATGATAATAATTATCGATTAAAGTCACGGATAAAACTGCTGTTGTTAAAACACACCCATCTCTTACAAAATCTAAAATGTAAAACAAAAAAAACAACAAACAAAAAATCTGGATCACTGTAGAAATATCTTTATTCATTGCTGATCATCTGGCCATTGAAGCGTTTTTATTTGGAATTGGGAACAAATATTTTCCACCCTGTTATATTCTGTTCCACTCTGTTATGTTCCATTCCACCCTGTTAGTAAGGTGTTTTTTAATTTTTTTTTTTTTTACTAAAAACATTGAGGACTGTGAACCTTGTTGCACCATATTAGGAAGTGAGGAACATTAAATTGATTTTGCTTTTCTGTTCCCAGGTCAAAAGGAATGTAATTATCTCTCATTTGAAATACTTGATTATGCTTTCCTTCTTGCCTTTGTGGAAACAGAAACGTGATAATCTCTCACTTGAAAGCAAGCTGGGCGTACAATAGTGTGATGACGATGAAAACTCACATGACCAATGCTCAATAAAGGGTACATGAAAATGTGAGAAATGGTCAAAAGCACAAATACCGTTTGTGGTGAGTGAAACTATACAGCACAGTCCACAAGGCTCTTTTCAAGCACACTCCTCCCCCCAAGGAGTATGCTTGAACAGCTAACGGCAGGTAATGGCTGTGTTTACAAATGTAAAGGTGCTAATTGTTGGCCATTGAATTGTTAATTTCAAACCGGGCAGCCTTTTGGTTGTACTCTGGGCATGGTAGAGGGGTAAGAAATCTCTGGGTTTTCTAGTGTTAAACACTGGAAGCGTCGCCAGCGGTCTTTTGATGACCGCCAGTCACGCTATCATGCTTATAGTGTATTAAAAACTAAACGGCTGAACCTGGTATTTTAGGACTTTTATTAGATAGTTGTTGTCTATAGTTTTACCTGCTTACTTGTTTGGAAAAGTAAACACATCAATATTTACGAGCAGTTTAGCACGTCTAAACTTCCACAGAGCCGCTCAGGGAGACTCTTTCTCAGCCAAACTGTCGTATATCACGGCTATGGAGTTGTAATAAATGGCCGCCCTACTCTGCTTCTGATTGGCTGTAAGATCACAAACCCTGTGTGATGATAGGCTGCTGGTTCCTGTCATTCCTACCAGCCTTTGCGCATGTGCCTGCTTCAGACAGCGGGCAGGCAGCTGTCCCACCGCTGAGACACAGTTGTATGACGTTTTATCACGTTTTATCACTAGATCGCTATGAATAAAATCCAGGGACACTTCATTTCACAGTATAAACCATTTATTTACTTATCTACTTAGGATAATAGCACTTTGAGGCCTAATTCAGAATATAGGTTGGGCTGGGTCCGGACTTTTGTGATCCCTGCTTTACACATTATCAGTATTATGTTATTTTTACCTGCCGATATTACGTTATGATTTTGTCAATATTCAGTTATGCAGCAGCTGTATCAACCCCCACTGTGAATAACTTACGTTGCAGTCAAATGACCGCTGGCAGCGCTCCTCGGGATGTTTAGAAAGCTCGCTGCTAGTGACATTCACCACTTAGCCGACTTGAGGAGGTTGTGCTTTGCCTCATAACACCATTAGCTACACATGTCGGCTTTTTTGATACATTTATTTGACGCCATTTTCAAATCAAATCATTTTTTAAATGTTGGCAAAAATGCAACAAATGAGCGACACAGCTCATTATAAACTGTTTAGAGAGCAGCAAGATCAAATCACTGCTCCTCCCCGTGGACAAAAGAGGGATTGCAGCTGTTTTTTTACTTGGGCTGCTTAGGGGCAGAGCCTCGCTGACGACGTCATTGCGGGGGATTACATTACCCCCACAGACCTGTGAAGGATCGGCCAAGGATCAGTCAAGGACCAGTCAAGGACCAGTCAAGAACCAGTCAAGGACCCATCATGGAAACAGGGGAACTTTTAAACCGCTACTACTGTAGTCTTTCTTCTTGCTCATCAGGCATTCCTACTGAAGGCTCTTCTGGATTACTGGATATGACTGATCTGGATCGTCTCACTGTAAAAACAAAGTTCAATGTTAAGTGGCTGGTTAGCTCATTTTGTAGAGCATCAGTCCCCCATGTGGGAGACCAGGGTTTGAATCCCACAGGGGATGAAATACCTGCCAGTTGGATCCCTAGGTCAGATCCTTAATGCTGCTGCCTAACCACTATAAGTCGCTTTGGATAAAAGCGTCTGCTAAATGATGTAATGTAAGTGTGTCAACAGTACAGGACAGTGTTAACAGCAGTGTATTGCTGATTCATCAATGTGTGGCCCACACACATTTTCAATCCTGTCTGCAAACTGCAGTGAACTCTCTTTATCTTTCTTTTTTAAAATCCACATTAGATTCCTCCTCGTCCATAAGGGGACCGAGCCCTCACTAGTCATATGTCAATAACAAAGATGTTGCACATTACTGAAATTCAGACGTAAGAAACTAACCGTGTGAGTTTGATGAATTTGGCTTGATAGTTTGGGGAATGATATTGCCATCATCATCTCGTTGTCTCCAACGACATCGATTATGTTTGGATATCCTCCTTTTTTTCTTTTTTCCCTAAGAATGGCAACAGAATCCAAACAATACTGGTAAACACACTGACCACTACAGAACAGCTTTGGTTAAATATATTCAATTCGCAGTTGCACATGGACTACACAGTTTTCATCTTCATTTTTTGGGAGAGGCAGCACAGAGACCAGATCCAACTTGCCAACAATACATCATTCAATCCACTATTTTAGTGTTCAGCACCATGTTATTTTTGTAAATAAAGTTAGCATGTGATATCCATAACAGTTACACATAAGTGTTCACGATTCTTCCTAAAAAAAAGGAAAGTTTAGTAAACATCACATTACCACTGTTGTCTTAAGTTCTCCTGCTAGAGAGTGTGCTTCTCTGAGGATCTCAGCAAGCTGTGATGTTTCTGAAGCTGAAGTCATAATGCCTAAAAACAAAAACATAAGATGACCTCCCCAAGCAGATAATTGGTCCAACTGTTGAGTTGACTTTCTATTGCTGTAGTTGGAACAATCACTACAATTTACATGAAAATCCTTCCACAAGTTTTCTGCTTTTTCACAGTACATTTCTAGACTCTACTATGATATATCTATCTTGTTCATTATTAGCAAATCAAGACATCTTGAATAATCCAGTTACTGTTCCCAAAGATATCATGTCAAATACGAACTGTCTGATACATTAAAGTTAAAATTATTAAGATATAGTTGTAAGTAATTTAAACCAGACATACACACCCTAACCCTGACAGTGACACAGTGAAAGTGTTATTATTTAACACCATCTGACACAAGCCTATATTATTTGGGTCTGGTAATATCTGTTCATGAACACAGATTTGAAAAATCTATGTTAGCATAGCCCACACTTACCAAAGTAGCCTATTCTTTTTTCAAGACGCGTAACCGCAAAATACCTAGCAAGACAAACGGGATATTAAATGTAGTTTCTTGCTTTACAGGATATTGAAATTTGAAAGACTCAGTAAAGCTACTCCCAAAATAAATTAGAAATGCCCAAACCTTGCACCGAAATCATTGCTAAATTGATCTACGGAAGGAGAAAACGAGAAGGCGCGATGACGTCTTCTGTTGCGCAGGCGCACTGATCTCTTGTGTTGCTGGAAGTTCGTATCAAATCCTACGAGTTATTGTGCATCACTTTTCGTAGGATTTTCTACGAACCAGTCATGAGGATACGTTGTGTGGATTGATAATGGTGCTACATGTACAGATAATCTGTGGAGAGCCCATGACGGACGGGTGGTGTTACCGGCAGGTTTAGCCCACATTATGACTGAAGAAGCACATGGGCCTTCCCACGCTTCCAGAGTTCAAACCATGAGAAACCTGACCTCCTGGTGCCATCCTCATTTACCTGCCATGGTTGCAAACTTTGTCAGAGAATGTAAGGTGTGCCAGCAGTATAATGTAAAGCCCACCACGAAGCCCAGTTTAGGAAGTTATCCGGTTCCCACATCCCCTAATCAGGAAACAGTCATTGATTAAACAGACATGGACCCAGAACAGAGAACTCAAGGTCTCAGATACATGCTGGTGGTTACAGATTCCTTCACTAAATGGACTGAAGCTATTCCAACTAAAAGAGAAGATTCTGCTTCTGTGATTAAGTTTCTCATTAACCAGTACATTCCTAGGCATGGCCTGCCCCGTGTGGTTGGCTCTGATAACGGGTCACATTTTAAAAATGCTGATTTAGAGGCAGTGGAAAAGGCTCTGGGACTGAAACATGAACTTGGATCTGTATATAGGCCCCAGAGTCCAGGTTTAGTGGAGAGAATGAATCAGACTCTCTGGTGCTGACTCTAAGTTGACCAGGGTGGAGGTTTTCCCCTTGGCTCTGATGTCGCTCATATCCTCTGTAAATGCTGACCCTGGTCTGAACTCAGCACAGGATGCAGAACTGGTAGCAACACAGACTCACCTGGAACAGGAAAAACACATCCGTGAAGAATCCAGTCATTCCCTTTCAGAAGCTCTGAGAGAGATGCAGGACTTGAAACCTGATGTTTGTGCTTAGGAAGAACATCTGGATTCTAAGCAGAAACAAGTTTTTACAGGAACAACTAACTGAGACCACAGGTAACCTAGACGTGGTTTCCAGAGAGAAGGAAGTCGTATCAGAGAAGCTGGTAAGCAGCAGAAGGAAACTGCATCAGGTCCTGGAGACTGGACAGAGACCAGAGATCCATGGCATCTTTAGGGAATGGAAACAGAATCTGTTCAGTGTGTGCACCACTGATACACACACCAAACTGTTTTACACATCACGAGACATAAAGGGAGGTTCACCAAGTCCTTCCCTCCAACATCAAACACTTGAGAATTACACAAGTCTCAGATTCCAGCATTTTCCACTAAACATAAGACATGAAAACAGGAGGCATGGGTAGGTTAGTGTCTGCTCTCCTTCTGGGACAATCACGTCTTTTCATCTCGTCCATGGCCTTGACTTTCTGTTCCTTCAGACTCGAGCATGAAACCAGCACACATGTAAAAATGTTGCTTGAGTATATATTTCTAAATGTTGATACTTAAAATACACGGTTAAAAAAACAAAGGGAATCCTAAAATAACATCCTAGATCTGAATGAATGAAATCTTCTTATTAAACACTTTCTTCTTTACATAGTTGGATGTGCCGACAACAAAACCACACAAAAATGATCAATGGAAATTTATTTATTTAATTGGCACATGTTAAAAGACATAACACAAAAATGATTTATATAAAAACAGTACAAGTGCAGGGAGAGGCAGAAAACCCATACGGCTTATTTTAAGGCCTCCACCTCAAAGTTACTTTACAGAAGAATTACATTTTTATTCATTTACAATTTATACAATATAAGTTACAGTTCCACAAATCAATGGATTTAATTAGAACTTTTTTCAAACATTTCTTATAGGATTTTAATAATCTATTACTTTCTGCCAGATGTGAAAATTGTTTCTATAATATGTAGCCTCTGTATCTTAAAGAAAACTGAGCTCTGGATGTGACATATTTAGGTACATGAAAGTGTTGTGATTGACGAGTTTTGTACCTGTGAACCTCTGCATTAGTTTTAAGATAAAGTATAAAATGTTCGGGGATAGTACTTGGATGGAAATGCATTTTATACATGAAGATACAAATCTGCATAATATTGAGATGATAAATATTAACAATATTAAGTTTGTAAAATAAGCCATGGGATGGAGTCAAAGGCTTAGAATGAGTTGTAATTCTGACAAAATGCTTTTGAAGGATGAAGATTTTATTCAAACAGATGGATCGGTGCTCGCCCAAACAATATTACAATATGATAAATAAGGGGAAATCAAACTGTAATATAGAGTAAGTAAGCATTTTCTATCAACCAAACAACTAACTTTCCTCATGATTCCTATTGATTTATTGAGTTTACTAGTAACCCAATCAATATGTTCCCTCCAACTCAGGTTCTCATCAAAATCAGATTTATTAACCCATGGAGGTCTGGATTTGGAGCCACACTCCAAACTAAAGAGGAAAAACAAACTACAGGCTGATCCAGCTTTGATGTCATGTCCTTAAAACAAGTGAAAATGAGGCTCAGTGGTGTGTGTGGCCTCCACGTGCCTGTAGGACCTCCCTACAACGCCTGGACATGCTCCTGATGAGGTGGCAGATGGTCTCCTGAGGGATCTCCTCCCAGACCTGGACTAAAGCATCCGCCAACTCCTGGACAGTCTATGTGTATATACACTGCTCACAAAAATTAAAGGAACACTTTTTTTATTGGGCCTGGCATGAAATCAGTTAAACCTGTCTGATAATTTTCTGGTTGGTTAAGCAGCTGAGGGCATCGTTAATCACTTTCAGCTGTATTGGTGTTCATGGAATTAACAACAGGTGCACCACAGTGGCAACAATCAGAAAACCCTCAAAACAGGACTGGTTTTACATGTGGAGGTCATTTCAAGTTTCTCCCTCTTGATCTTTTTTGGCTGATTTTTCAGTCATGCTGGTTTTGGCTTGAGTAATCATCTCTACTGGCAGTATGAGGCGATTCCTTAACCCTACAGAAGTTGCACAGGTTGTCCAACTTCTCCAGGATGGCACATCCACACGTGCTGCAGCAAGAAGGTTTAATGTGTCTCCCAGCACAATCTCCAGAACATGGAGGAGATTTCAGGAGACTGGTGGTTATTCTGGGAGAGCTGGACAGGGCCGTAGAAGGTCCTCAAGCCATCAGCAAGACCGATACCTGCTCCTTTGTGCAAGGCGGAACAGGCTGAGCACTGCTCGTGCCCTACAGAATGACCTCCAGAGGGCCACTGGTGTGAATGTCTCTACCCAAACAATCAGGAACAGACTTCATGAAGGTGGCCTGAGGGCCCGTCGTCCTGTAGTGGGCCCTGTGCTCACTGCCCAGCACCGTGGACCTTGACTGGCATTTGCTGAAGAACACCAGAATTGGCAAGTCCGCCACTGGCGCCCTGTACTTTTCACAGACGAGAGCAGGTTCACCCTGAGCACCTGTGATAGACGTGAAAGAGTCTGGAGAAGACAAGGAGAACGTTATGCTGCCTGCAACGTCGTTCAACATGACAGGTTTGGTGGTGGGTCAGTGATAGTCTGGGGAGGCATATCCATGGAGGGACGCACAGACCTCTACTGCCTAGGAAATGGTTCTCTGACTGCCATAAGGTATCGAGATGAAATCCTTCAACCCATTGTCAGACCCTACGCTGGTGCAGTAGGTCCTGGTTTCCTCCTAATGCACGACAATGCCGGGCCTCATGTGGCAAGAGTATGCAGGCAGTACCTGGAGGATGAAGGAATTGAAACAATTGAATGGCCTTCACGATCCCCTGACTTAAACCCAATAGAACATGTGTGGGACATTATGTTTCGATCCATTAGGCGCCGCCAAGTTGCTCCTCAGACTGTACAACAGCTCAGGGATGCCCTCACACAGATCTGGGAGGAAATGCCACAAGACACCATCCGTCGTCTCATTAGAAGCATGCCGCGATGTTGTCAAGCATGCATACAAGCTCGTGGGGGCCACACAAGATACTGAAAAGCATTTTGAGTTGCAGAAATTAAGTTTTTGAAAAAATGGACTAGCCTGCCACATCTTCATTTCACTCTGATTTTAGGGTGTCTACACAATTGAGCCCTCTGTAGGCTGAAAACTTTTATTTCCATTAAAAGACTTGGCATCCTTTTGTTCCTAAGACATTGCCCTGTCGTTATTTGTATAGATATCCAACTTCATATTGAGATCTGATGTATCTAATGTGTTTCTTTAAAGTGCTCCTTTAAGTTTTGTGAGCAGTGTGTATATATATATATATATACACACATATATATATATATACACATATATATATATATACATATATACACACACACACACACACACACACACACACACACACAGCATGTAAACTGCTTTAATGACATGATTGAAGCCTTTTCTGATCCAGACATTTTGACCAGTCGACTGGAGGTGAGGCGATTACTCCCAGATAACACTAAGGTAGCTGGTAGTGGGTCAGGCTGCTTGTTGGCATGAATTCTACGATCACTACACAGTGGGGACAACAATGAAAGTACCCTTCATCAGACATGATTTCAAGGCCGATACCTGCTCTTTCTTCAGATTGTAAGCAACCAATAGCGAGAGATCCTTCGGCATGCTTTACAAGATTTCTCCTCTGTCCAACCTGATGAGCTTCTGGAGCTCCTCGACAATGATGCTTGCAGAAGAAGGGTCTCAGCAGACACCCTTAAAGACATAATAAATGTAATAGAAATTTCCCACAAGGAGCTTGTGCAGAAGCCAATGTTTGTTGTTGACTGCTGGAAGGACATCACAAAACCTTGGATCAATCAAAATGATAAACAGCTGACAATGATGTATGCAAACCTTAAAGCGACGTCTAAGAAGGTGTTAAAGATGTTGAGATTCCCAGCAGATTTGACAGCAAAGCAAAAAGAGCTTGAACATCATCTTAGAAGATATATTGGAGAACTTGATGAAGAAAAACTTGGGAGGTTTTTGAGATTCTGCACAGGGTCAGATTTGATTGTGTCAGACAGTGTAACTGTGGAGTTTATAGTCATGTCTGATTTCACTAGACGGCCAATTGGTGGCACCTGTGGAAAGTTTCTGCAGCTACCTGACTGCTACCAACGTTTCCCAGACTTCCGTGCCGAGTTCAATGACATCCTTGAGACAATGTTTAGGTGATGGACATTATCTAGGACACAGTATGTTGCTTCATAGCCATGGCTGTAGCCATATTGTTGCCAGGCCAGGGTTTCTAAAGCAATGACAAGGACCAGTTTTTCTTCAGTGATATATTTCTCTCACTAAGTTACATGGAACCTTTAGATGAAGCTTGTTCAAAGCGTTCACTAAGTTCACTAAGCTGTAGGATGTTATCATTTGCTCTGTGAAACACAGAAAACATGTTAATGTCATACAACGTGTCATGCATGGTGGAGGGTTTTTGGTTCTGGAAATGCTGTGATTGCCCACAATTAGGGAGAATTCTCTAAACCAAAAGTCTTGTTCTTTGCAGAGAGGTGGAGCTCATAACTTTGCTTTCTTTTAAACAGCCCACCCTGGCCTAGTCCTGTTATCACACTGTTTAGACTTTATTTTGTAAAATAGAACTGCATTAATGGCTCCAGCTAGCAGTGCGTCCATTTTCCTTGGCAGTTAAAGGTAAAACTGTCAAGCAGGAGAGTTTCATCTGACATTTTTACCTTTAAAGGTTGTTCATTTCTTTATTTGTACATTTCTACAAAGATAAGATGTGAATGGCATAGTTAAGTTTAAAAAGGAGCTATTTACTTTAAAACTGTTGTCATGGTTGTTTGTGTGTGTGTCTGAGTTTGCAGGTAGGGCTGAGCAGGTTGCCATGGGGACTGACACCACCTGCAGCTCATCAGCAGGCTCGTTATCTGGCTCTACTCCCTGCTATTTAGGGTCAAGCAGGAGCTCCAGTCTTTGCCAGATTGTCATTCTTTGCAGTGTGGTGATTTACTTTGTGCCTTGTTCTCAGGGTTACTTATCTTGTCATCTCTATTCCTCAGCCTAAGACCTCGATCCATCGGATAACCACAGCACCCAGGATAAGGACTATTCCTCTTACCAAGCCGACTGCCTGCCTGCTCGTCCTGCCTGCAACCAAACTCATTTCACCACCACCAGAAGCCATCTCCTGGCTTACTCCTCCACCGTCAGTCTTCCTCTGGAATCCAGTAAGCTGCTGCCATAGCAGACATAACCCAGCACCCTCCCAGACCCACATTAATCCTCTGTCCTCTCATAGGAAGAGCTTCCCGGACCTGGACCAAGCCACTAACATTTATTATAAATAAACATTGTTTGCATCTTCCTCCTTGTCTCACTGCTGCCTTGTACCGCGGTCTCCGACCGTGTCAACTGTGGCCAAAGACTGAATGCTGCTTGTCTTCAGGTCTCCTGGATTCACACTGCACACCAAGTAAAATGGAGAAACAAAGTCTGTGTGAAATTCTTACAACCTAACATGCACAGGCATTTACAAATGAGGTAGTAAGCAAAGTTGTTCCATTTGGCGACCGAGGAGGAAATAACCTGCAGTTTAAGAAATCTCAGTCTTCCTACAGTCTTACAAGACAAACTGTTTTTGTGAATGTTCATGTTCAGTTGATTTTTTCATAAATATGTTAACAGTAATACATTTCCTAATTCAGTATGTTTACATTTCTGCATATTTATTTCATAGATAGTTATAAATTGGAAATGTAAGTGGTCATGCACATTAATTTCTTAGAATTTCTACAGGTTTTGTTATTTTTCCATAAAACCCTTACTTAATACACCATAATAAAGTTACCTTAAGTATTGGTGATTTAAGTGTTCATTAGATTTTTCTTGTGTTTTGTATTTGAAAGGCTGTTTAAATGTTTGTTGGAAGCACTAAGCAGAGGTATTTTGTGGGTTAGTCTTTTACAGACGTTGATGAGAGAATGTCCATGCTTTGATATTAAAAAAAAAAGAAATTCTATTTAATCGGTTTTTAACAGTTCATCAAGTTAAAGGTGGATTCACCGACGCGGAGGTGTGAACTGGTTGCCTCCTCAAAGCCCATTAATTTATGATAATGGCGACCTCAGAGGGCATTATCCCGCTTATACCATGGTCCATTAAGAAAGAAAAAAATATTAAATTATGTGTGAATGTTGTTTTTTAACAGTAAAATTGTACGTTTTTCATAAGAAGCGGCTGAGTGGACTACTTTGTTGTGACATGTTGCCAAGGTAACCGGCTCTGACACAGAACCTGCAGCCCGGTCGGCCGCAGTCATGTTACCTGACAGAATCATTTCAGAGGCGGGTTCAGCTCTTACAGCTTGTGTGTGTCCAGAGGTTGAGGCAACATTTTGTTTCAAAGTCCACAGATAGTTTTCTACGTGTTCAATAAGCCTGCAGGCTGCTCTGATCTGGCGCATCTGCTGCCTGGCGTCAGAATTTCTGTTGCCACGGTTACCAACTACCGTTTAGTCAGCACATGCATGTAGAGGACAGTGGGGGCTTGCTGAATAGGTATATTTTTAAAGTAATTCCAAAAAAAAAACAAATAGAGGCAATATGTTTTACATGTTTGGTAAAATGTAAGAGTTGACAGGTCTCAGACTTACTGTGGATGGGCTGAATCCGATGAGGAATGACAGGAAGGATCTTGGACCCTCCGCATTCCAGCATTTCATGGATTCCCTTACAAGCCAAGAGCTCCTACGGATGATCAGTTTCAGATAATCCATCAAAGAACAGTAATCCAGCTTCTCAATATCCACCTGAAGACAGAAATGCTCATTTGTACATTTATGTTCAGGTATTCTTGGCAACTGTCATTTGCAGGGCAACAGAAAGAGGGGAGGGGGCAAGAATCCTCATAATGAAATTGTATTTCTTTTTGAACAAACCCTTTTTTTTCTTAAAAAAGAGCAATATTAAAGAAAACAAAATGATATTTCAGATTCAGATATGCTGAGTCAGCTAGCTTACCATGTAGTGAACTTGCATCCATTTAATGTCAAAATTTACCACCCTGTCACATCTTTAATCTTTAAGGTTGTATTTATGAAGCATATTTACTTGTGAATTTGTTTTCAAGTTGAATTATGTTTTCAAATATTAATGTCTAATAAAGGACACTTCAGTAGTAAGAAAACACAGTTTTTAGAAATGATTTAATGTATTATTGGTCATTGTGTGCATATTGTCCGTGACAAGGTGCTACAAGAATACAAGAATGACTCCACGGACTGAATAGTTTTAGGTAACATGAAAATTAAAGGTAATATTAAAATATTTTATGCCTGAGGTTTGACTTTTTTTTTTTTTTTTTTTTTTGGAGGTTTGACCTATCTTTTTTTTTTGTGTGGATTTCTGAACTTTTGCTGTTGATGACATTTTCTAACCAGAAAGGGTTTACCCGTTTCAGAGAATGGCTCAACTAATAAACTGGAGTTATACTATCTGCCAGTAGAGGGCATGTAACAAAAAAACTGCATTTCCACCACCAGCCAGTAGAGGGCATGTAATTAATGAACTGCAGTTCCAACTTCAGCCACAAGAGGGTAGTATTTAACAAACTGCAGTTCCACCACCAGCCAGTAGAGGGCATGTAACTAATAAACTGCAGTTCCACCATCAGCCACAAGAGGGTAGTATTTAACAAACTGCAGTTCCACCACAAGCCAGTAGAGGGCATGTGTCACAGGGTCCTCTCCATTTCCTTCTCAGAGTGGAAGAAACTCAGGCAAGCGAAAGAAGTAAAATGCTTGTGATGTTTATTTTCTCACCTTCTGTGACAATAAGTAATTTACAGGGTTCACCTAGGCCAGAGTCCAGTCCAGTTCACACAGATCCTCAGTGGTTGTTACCTCCTCGGTGTCCATCCCAGCACTGCCCACATCACAGTGAGGATCCCTCTTTTTATACTATAAGCCCCTCCCACTAGGCTCAGTACCCAAATGAAAAAGAAATATACAAAAACAACTGAAACTTTCCCCCTCCACAAAAAAAAAAAAACAACATCTTTGCCAAGGTATGATTCTGAATTAAATTAACTTAATTAACTTATAATCATTTTTATTCTCCCTACAGGAATACACCTTTGCCAACATTTAATTTCCCTAATTAATGCCAACACAAAACACCTTGACTCCAGTCACATGATCCAGGAACCTGATCAAGGTCTTCCTATTTAAGAACAGCAAAACCCTTCTGCTCGATTTTGCCACCCATGCAGGATGCGGCCCGCGTACCACACCCCGCAACAACTGGTGAATGTGTGCGTGAAATGTCTGCCTAAATCAGGTGAGAGCCACCAAGTGTGCACCCTCGGCTATGCTACTCATACAGAAAAGGGGTGGTGAAATATAAAAGGAATAATGATGTCCATTTTTAACAACAGAGGGAGAGAGAAAAAGTGACGTGTGTGTGTGTGTGTGTGTGTGTATGCTTGTGTCGTAGATAAATTCTTTATCAAAAGGGCTGCTGATATTAAGAGTCTGCAGACAGAGGTCTTTAATGATCCTTTATTCGGCCGACCAGGGGGACACCCCTTCAGGACAAAAGACCCCGTACAATCATTCTCCCAAGCTTATATAGCCTGCCTGTCACTATTTTCAGACACACAGTACCCAGGTATGCAGCCTTGTAGGGCTGACTGGTTGACATCATTTTGATATCATGTTATAATGTCATACTATTAATATTCTGCTGACCAGAGCTACACCTGTTGTCACCCAACTCAGCTCTGATACATTCATACTTCCACATTTCCCCCTTTCAAATATTTCAGAGTAATCGGCCCTAAGACGATACTCTGAAACTTACAATAGGGAAACCTTTTTTAAGCACACTTGTCCACACACGCAGGTCTCAAGCATAACATAGGAGCCAATCTGAACCTCCCGTACGAGGGCGAAAAAAAACCCCGAAGGGAGAAAAAAATTCCCCCGTGCCCCCCCTGTTGGGCGAGCACCGGTAACCTTTTGATCTCACTTGACACTCAGGCACGGGTAGGCCAGCGAACCCCTGCAAGAGACCTTCTAAGTACTATGACAGAAAGTAACCATACACACACAACAAGAAAACACATTACAATCCGTTTTCACAAGGATAAGCTATTACAGAAGATTTTCAACTACAAAATTCACACGTGAATAACACAAGATAGAGTCTTTTTCCAGTCCGGAGGCAGACAGGAGCATTGGGTCACCAGCCTTCCGTTACAGGCTGCTGCCCCTTTTGTCCAACCGACTGTAGTTCTCTTAAGACGTCACAGGTCCAACTCAGTACGGACCAATTGGGCAGCCATGATGAAGGATGTCTGTTTCTTGAGACTCGTACTCCATGCTCTCCTCAGGGCGGGAACGATGCACATGCCAAACAAGAAAAGAAGGATCAGAACCAAAGCTGACCCAACTCCCACCTTTATCAATACATTTTTCCAGTCAGCCATTAACTGGTCCAACCAATCAAGAGACCAGTCGCTCTTCCCAGCATGCTCTCGCACCTCTCTCCCCACCCGTATTATTTCTTCCATGGCAGAGGTAAAAGAACCATCTGGCGCTGTGTTAGCTGGAATAAAAGTACAACAGTCTTCCCCGAACATTTGACATATTCCACCCTTATCTGCCAGAAGCCAATCTAGTGCTTGCCTGTTCTGAAGTGCGAGTCTGCTAGTCTCATGCAGCTGTTCTCCTAGTGCACTCAGTCCCTCGATGGTGTGGTTGAACAACCGCTGTTGATTATAATAGATATAATTTATCCAGTTAACATTTTTATTCACAGTTATCCATGGTAGTATAGATTCTATGCCGGCCACTACTTCATTCCTGGCCGAAAATTCCACAGGAATCCCTTTAGCAATTCCAATTGCATCCCGATATACCCCATGAGAACCTGAGACCTGACGCCTACTTCTACGCAGCGCGCCCTTGTCATGCTTCAGGTTAAGAATATTATTTACACCATTGTATACCACCATAGCTGGCACCTTTAAGCGAACAGTAGCACACAACCCCACCCAAGAGGGAGGTAGGGTGCTTCGTAGCAGATTATTTCCACATAACCAGAAGCTATCAGCGACCGCATGTGATTGGTCTCCGAACCAAAATAGGGTTGGAACCGTGATTGACATATTCTGACAGTCCTGATGTAGGGGCTCCGGGTTTTCAAACCATACTGCTTTTGTTATGAAGAGCGGAGCCATACCAGACTCTGGGAACCATGATAATACCCATGTGACATTACATCTTACCGTCGTGTTCCCCACCATTATTCCATTTTGCTGGAGAAATCCTCCGCTGGCAAAACACTCGTATGCGGCGTTATAGTCCACCTCGTAAACCGTGGGAGGGGACATGGCGGTATTTGCCACCTGGTAAGGTTCACACAATTCCTGGATTTTGTAACCCCTATATTTATTTAAATAACCATGCATCCTCTGGGCCCCATAAAGTAATCTACACTTTATACCACACATCGGGAGCCCAAAGAAAGCATTCGTTGTTGTAGACTTGAACGCTTCCTCTTTACACACCCGGCGTTGTTCCTGGGCACACTCCCAAGAGTTGTACTTGTCTGGGATAACAACCGGAGGGGCTCCAGGCGCCTTTGAGCACCATATGCATTCCTCCGAAGTCATTTCCTTTACTGACAGCCAAGCCCAGCGATACCAAGTGTTGGCCATCGCTTCCTTCCATAAGTAATCTTCACTAGGTCTAAACCCTCGTACTTCCGGTTGCCCCTTTACATCCTCCCCCCCCTCTAATGTTTTATCATGATAACTATCTACCAAAGTATCTAACCCTAGAGGGGGAAGAGTGAATGACTCAACCACCCCACTGTCTGGTTGGCCATCAGCAACCACGGTGGGCTGCGGTTCAGGTGTAAAAGCAACTTTATTCACAACAGGGGTGTTAACTGTGGTCTGGTAAGAACTTACAACCTTCCCAATCTCCAATAGACCTTCCAGTGTGTTCCAAGCAGCAGCCCATACCTGGTCAACCATTAAGGATGTTATACGTGCTAAGTGTTCATACCCCAGTCCTCCTGGTACTGACTGATGGTTACCTATTCCTGCCTGTGGGCGTGGAGTAATGATTGCTTCAAGACCAACCTTATCCGGCTCCAGGGCCGGAACCACAGCTAGAGGGGGAGTGGGCCCCTCCTTTACAAAGTGAACTCCCCATTGCTTGGCAGTTGCAGCTGTGGTAACATAAACACTTAAGTCTGAGCCCAGAGGTTCTAGCCTGGACCCCAAAACCTCACCTCCCTGAGCACCGCTTTTATCATCCACCCCAGGATTCACTGGAATGTTATGGCCCTCTACATCTAGTTCCTTAATTGATCTTACTTTCCGCCTATGTTGTGCCAAAAGGGCAACATCTGTCTGAAATACTGAGTCACGGGTAGTGTGTAGATGTGTGCGGGTGCATGCCGGCAAGAGACCTGACTGATAATGACATTTGGCATGTGAGTCGTACTCCCCTTGGTCACTGAGGTCGCTCCCTCGTTGCGCAGTTGCCCCTCTGTTTCCTTGAGAAGGCCCTGGTGATGGGACGACGTGGTGACTGTTGCTTCGGGTCCGGATTGGTTGAATTGTCCCTGCCGAGATCCCTGTCTCGCCCAGAAGAAGAAACCAAAGGAATGTCAACCTCAACATCATCGGGCGGGAACTCTGAATCTGCCCTGACAGGACTATCTTCGTCAGATGCATGCGAGGCGATACTTCCCCTTTTGGGGGACTGGTCATTTGAGAACGCTGTACAGTCCGACCAGTCCCCAGGGCCCGTTTTGCAGTTGTTGGTCGTAGGTGCCAACGAACAATGGTTCAGATGATGCCAAGCGACGCTCCCTTCGACCTGGACCGCAGTCGGTGTGGCACGGACCACCGTGTAAGGACCTCGGCGTCTAGGAGTGTTCCACTTTCTTCGAAACTCCTTAATGTACACCTTATCCCCGGGCACCACTGGACCAGATGTCACAGAGACTGGTTTTGGCTCGTTCGCTTTTTCCTGAAAATAAATCGCTTTATGGATAGCAGACAACTGTTTCATATAACTGTGCAGCTCCTTCTCCAACTGCTCCAGTGGGGGTCCTTTGAAAGGACCCCGAAACTGCGGACCCGGCATAGGGCGACCTGTTAACATTTCATGAGGAGACAAATGTGTGACCCGATGAGCTTGCATGCGGTAACTCATTAGGGCCAGCGGTAATGCGTCATGCCACCGCAACCCAGTACATGCACAAATCTTATTAATTTTTGCTTTAAGTGTGCCATTCACTCGTTCCACCCCTCCTTGGCTGGAGGGAGTGTAGATACTTCCGTGTCGGACCTTGATTCCGAGCTGGCGCAGAACGCCCTCATAGACCTTGTTAATAAACGCTGGTCCCGAGTCTGATGAAAGGATGGATGGTAATCCAAACCTAGGGATTACCTCACGGACCAGGAACTTCACAACCGTTCCCGCCCCCATGTCCTTTGACGGAGTGGCCTCCACCCAACGACTGAAATGATCAAAAACCACCAAAAGGTAGCGCTTACCGTGTACCGGGACCAACATGTCCACAAAATCTAAAATCAGATGACGAAACGGGCCTTCCGGGACAGGAATTCGCGCTGTGGGGGTGACAATACCTTTTCGAATGTTATTTTGCGAGCATATCTCGCACCGATTAAGCGCATCCGTCACCAGTGCCTGCAGGTACGGCGCCCAATAACCCTGTTGTTGTATTCGATGTATCACCTCATCTCGCCCACAGTGGTCTGGTTTGTGACACTCTGGAATTAAAAGAGACAAAAGTGAGATTGGAGCGACGATCAGGCCGGTATGTGACCGCCATAACCCTCGCCCATCTTTTGTAGCACCCCTTTTTTCCCACATGTTTTGTTCACTCGCGCTAGCACGCGCTTGCATTAATGTGATATCATCAGGTGTGACAGATGGTTCCAACTCCACAGCTGGGGCCAAGACGGCGACCTTGCAACCTGAAGCGTGCTTTGCAGCTTCGTCTGCCGCATTGTTTCCCATTGTGGTGATGGAGTTGTCTTTTTGATGAGCAGGACACTTGATAATGGCCAATCGATGTGGAAGCATCATGGCCGAGATCAACTTCATAATCTGTTTCCCATGCCGAACAGGTTTACCATCTGATTTTTGAAAGCCGCGCAGTTTCCAAACTGCTCCAAACAGGTGACAGACTCCGTGAGCGTATGCTGAATCTGTGTAAATATTAGCAGAGGAGTCTTTAGCAAGTTCACAAGCTGCAGTAAGTCCATACAATTCAGCTAATTGTGCAGAGCAAGGTTGTAAACATTTTTCAGCTTTTACTGTTACGAACGTCCCTTCCTTTTGTTGCACCACGGCGTAGCCTGCGTGAGTTCCCATGTGGTCTCGAAAGCATGACCCATCCACATAGTACGTGACCTGTGCGTCGTCCAACGGCTCAGATTCCAAGTCCGGTCTCAGTTTTGTGTACCTCGTGGTCTCAGTGACGCACTCGTGTGTATCACCTTCAAATTCAAAAGGTAACATATTAGCAGGATTTGTGGTCTCACATCTCTTAATTGTTACATCTGGATAGGTGAGCAATGGTAGGTACTGAAGGCAACGTGCTGTTGTCAGAACAAGTTTGCTGTGATTGATCAACTCTGTGATTTTATGATGGGTGTAAATAACCACAGGATATGACTTAGTTATTGCAGACGCCTTTTCATACGCCATGTGAACAGCTGCGAGGCCCTGGTAGCAGGGGGGCCACCCTCGTGCTACGTCGTCCAACCTTGCACTGTAGTAAGCGATGGGTTGTTTCCTTCCACCAGCACATGAGTCTTGTGCCAATACAGCCGTTGCGTACATGTTGCATCTGTTTGAAACGTAGAGATAGAAAAGTTTGTCATATTCTGGCATTTTTAGCGCTGGGGCATTTTGCAGTTCCTGCTTGAGCACATCAAAAGCCAACAGTGCCTCTGTGGTCCACTCCAAAGACTTCTTTAAAGTCTTGACTTTAGAGGACTTCAGGAGTTCCCTGAGCGGCGCCGTCTTTACTGCGTAGTCCTCCAACCACTCCGCGCTGAATCCTGTGATACCTAAAAAGGTCATTAGTTGCGCGCATGTCTGTGGACGCGGTGCTCGACTTATGCCTTTGAGGTGGTCAGGAGACAGAGCTATTGTTCCATGGGAGATTACTCTGCCAAGGAATTCCACCTGAGGCTGGCAGAATTGCAGTTTTGTCCGAGAAGCTTTGTGTCCACATTCTGCCAGTCTCTGCAGTACTTTGATCGAGTCGCGCTGACAATCTTCAATGGTGTCTGAACAAATCAATATATCGTCTACATACCGGATTAGGACGCCGCTCAAATCCAGCTCCTGTAGATCCTGACTCACCACACGATCAAACCACGCGGGGCTGCTTGTCAGTCCCTGGGGCATTCTGGCGTAGCTGTATTGTCGACCTCTAAAGGTAAACGAAAACAGATATCGTGACTCTTCTGCCAGAGGGATACTGAAAAATGCTGAACAAAGATCCACTACTGTAAAAAACTTAGCTTTAGTAGGGATGGCATTCAACAGTGTGTGAGGATTTGCGAAGTCTGCAGCGACATCTTCAAGAATGGCATTGATTGCCCTTAGATCATGGACCAGTCGGTACTTTGATTTATCTGCTTTTAGAACTGCAAGAATTGGGGTGTTACAAGGACTAGAAATCTCAATCAGCACTCCTACTTTTAAAAAACCATCAATTAAGATTCCAATCCCTTCTTCATCTGCGGGATTAAGTTTGTATTGTGGCCGCCAAGGTAAAACTGCACCTGGTTTTAATTTGACAGTAACTGGGCTGGCTGAAACTGCCAGTCCCACATCCGTCTCATGTCTGGACCACAGTTGGTCCGGAACCTGTGTTAAAATATCAGTTTCCAGATCATTGTTAAATCCAAGGGGGTTGGTTTTGCATGTCATCATTATGTTTTTCCCTGGTAGCACCACCATCTGAGGTGTTGCTTGTAATGACAGATCACACCTAATTCTTAACATTGAGCCATCCTCTGAAAGAGAGATTAATGGGTTCTCTGTACTGTTCCATGTTAAATGCTCTGCAGTTCTTACCATCGGACCGAGGTCCCTTGAATGGTATCCTGGGTTTACCAACAGTGTAATGTGTGGTAAGGATTGAGTAACACAGTACCATTTATCAATAAAGGTGTTCCGGTTTACCTTTAATGCTGCGCCTTGGCCTCCAATCAGGATATATGGAGCCTGTATTTTAACCATCACTCCATCCGTCTCCTTTTCCCACTTATCCTGAAAGGTTGAGCTGGCTGATGGATCAAAGAACATTGTACAGTGAGGAGGTAATTTTGGTGGAGAACCTTCCGGGGCCCAGGCCTTTATGCATGCCTTCCATTTTTCCAACTCCGAACCCAGAGGCCCCTCTATGCTCCCCAGCCAATAAACATTTGCTGGTTCTGCTTGGGCATTCATTTGTAAGTTTAATCCACAACTTTCCACATATATTCCCAAAGGGGAACATAAAATTTTGAGCCCGAGTTTACAAAGTGCATCTCTTCCTAACAGATTGACAGGAGTTTGGTCCGAGACCAAAATGGGTATTTTAATTTCATCATTACCTACTTTCATTTTTACGGGAGCAGTAATAGGAACCAATTGACTTTTTCCCGAGAATCCTACTGTCTTCACAAAGTTGTTTGACATGGGAAGGTTCTTGGCAAGGGATCCCTGTATGCATGAATGAGTCGCCCCCGTGTCAATCATCATTTGGACCTGTCGATCCTCAATTTGGACATTTATCATGGGGTCAGTGCGTGTATGCATAATCAATGGGTACGAACCTTTACCCGCAGGATCCTCGGGACCCCCCTAAAACTGAGAGGGTCTTGGTCGTGGGCCACCCAGGGGTCCACCTCTTCTAGGGAAGCCTCCGTTTCTTCCAGGACCACCTGCTGGGAGGGGCATAAGCCGTGGGCAAGCCTTAGCAAAATGTCCAAACATTCCACAATACCAGCAGCGGAGGGATCCCTGCCACGCCCCAGACGAGGGAGTACCAAGCCTTGAGTATGAAGGACGGAACGGCTGGGGACCCCTAGCGGCCTGTGTTGACTCAGGAACTCCAGCAGTCCGTCCCGCACCTGGATCTGTGAACACAACAGCTTGAACCTTTTCTTTCAGCTTGCCTTGCAAATCATTTAGTTGCATCTGTGCCAGCTTCCTTTGAATCTGGAGGTCCTGTTCAGAAGTCTTAGTTAGGTCTTTCCTGTATCGGGTTACTGCATGAACCACATGATCACGGAACTGTTGCGCTGGCATAGATGTTAGACCAACGACATCCTCCAAACGTCTGCTGACATCCTTTGGCATTGAATCGATGACTGCATTTCTGAAAAGAGTGAGCAAAATAGGATCATTTTCCACATCTTTCTGAGACTCTTGACGCCACCTTTTTAACTGTGTATCGATGTATGCTGCTGGGTTCTGGTCGTCCTTCAGAGGTTCCCCTTTCAAAGCATCAACATCAATTTTATTAGGGTACTGTTTGCGTATTCCTTGCCAAATCACCCCCTTATAGGCTGCTAATTCTGTTCCATCTGCCCTTTCACTCAAAATCCAGTCCAGTTCATTGTCTCTGAAAAACTGCTGCATTTTAGACAACCCCAAAACCTGAGCGAGGACAGCTTTGATGTCACCCAGTGAAAGAAATGTTCCAGCCGTGTTTGATTCCAAAGCCTTTATCCACTTGCCTCCTCCTGCGGATATTTGAGGGAGCTCTGAGACCAAACCTGTCAGGTCCCGAGCTGAAAAAGGATGATAATCAGCCCTTGTTCCCCGTATCAGAATTGGGAACTCCCCCCCCTTCAATCTGTCAGGAGGTCTGATGTTAGGTCTGTATCTTAAATCATATTCGTCTCTAGGGACCCCTGTGGACGTGCCGGGTTTCTGCAAGCACGCAGGCATGGAAACTCCGCCTCCTGAAGTCGCCCCCTCCACCTCCTCATTTAAGTCATCTATTTCCTGTTCCATCTCAACTATCTGGCTCCGTCCCAACTCACGTTGCAAATCTTGCTGACGTGGTCCTAAGTTCATCCAAAAGCTATCATCTGTCTTACCTTTCCGAGCCAGTTCGGTTCGATCCTGGTAACAGTTAATGATTCCAGACTGGCGTCGCTGTGTACTACAGTATTTTGGGATTGTCATGTGGGGAGGAGTTTCCTGTTTTTCTCGAGGAGAATGTATAGAGGTTGAATGCCTTCCTACCTGGGCGTGTGCTTCCCCAGTGCCCTGTAAGGACGCACCCCGCTGTTTGAAGTTGGGTGGGTCTGGTTGGGGCAATGCATCAGTAGGAGGTCCCTTCTCCGCGAGCCCTGAAGCAGCAGATAACCTATTTTGGATATCACTTACATTTCCGGGTACGCCAGCATCAGTCAGTCCCCCTAGAAGGCTCTGCTGGTCATCAAGATTAAAGTCCCCATCAAATTTTATCGTTCCTGTTAAATTTGGAAAAAGTTCGGCGTTAGTACAGTTTCCAGTTTCCCCTGGACTATCCGTGAAAGACACAATCGTTTTGACATTTCGTTTAATTGGCTTGCTAATTTTAAATAAGTTTAAAATTTCCAATTCAAGCTGTCGTTTCTTTTGTCGTTTCTTAGAATTATTTTCAGCTTTGTAATCTTCAATGCGATGTTGCATTAATTCACAAATCTGTGGGTCAAAGCTTCCTGTAACAGGCCATGGATTTATCAAATTTTTAGTTCTTTTGCACCATTTTTCAGACATGTGTTGAATCTCTTTCATCCTATGGGGATGACGAATGCCAACAATAGCCTGTGGCGTGCTCATTGTTATCCTATTTAATCAACCCTGCTTTTAATACAATATGATAATCATGCAACTCAAACGAAAACCACTTGGGTGCGCCGCAGCTCCGTTTCCTGTTTCTAGGCGTCGGTCCAATGGGAGGAGTCGTGTTCTGTTGGAAGGAAACCAAAAGAGTTCAGCGGTCTTATTTTAACAGTTATAATAGTACAGATTACATCCTTGTAGCTGCACAAGAGCAGAGCACTATTTTATTTTTGTCAGTGCTTGTGTCTATGCGCGTTAGCAAGTAGCTTAGTGTCAGATTTCACCAGACCACTATGAGTTTGGGGAACGAGTCAACTTATGCACTGCAATACAGATTAATTTTTTCAACATGCAGCATGCAGTATCACTTCAAACAGAGGCCTCTGTCTCATGCACAAACTTTCTTCCAACAGTTACTTGCAGCGCTGCTCCAATCTCCAGTTACACTCAGTCACGCATTCCTTTCCACATTTAGTCCACACTTTTACACACAAGCTCACCCTCAGCTTTTCTCCTCTCCAAAGAGAGTTTTGAAGCTTTTTTTTCTCTTATTCTTCTCACACATGGACATAAGTTTACTTTCAGCGAGACAGGTAAGGCAATCAAGGAATAGTCACACACTCAGTCAGTCACACATTTCTGTCCGGTGCATCACCCACTATCATACACACACTTCAACAGCTGAGCAAATCACCATTAGTCAGAGGAGAATAAACCAGTCAAAACACAGTTTAAAACTTTTCCCTTATTTCCTCTCATAGAAGACATCAGTTTTCTTTCCGTTGGAGGGGTAAAGCAGTCAAAAGACAATTTTCAGCTCACTCAGACACCCATTCCTATCCGCTTCATACACACACTTTAACAGCTGAACAAATCATCATTAGTCAGAGAGGAATTAACAGTCAAGACCAGTTTAAAAGTCACAAGTTCGCTCCCAGTGAGCAGTCCAAAGAAGGAATATGTCAACAGTCAGTTTATAAAGCCTTTTTTCCTTCCTTTTTTCTACGTACGTTATTTAATGTTGCAACAAAGTTTTTCACAGCTGTACTGCGCTAAGCCCCTTTTACGCAGATTTCCCGGGTTAACAGAGCTTAAACCTTTCACTACTGGCTCTGTTTAATTTAGGATCAGATTTTTGATCGATCTTTGCACCTTGCTTTCCTATGAACCTAGTCATAAGCTACTCACACCCACTTAACTGACCCCGTACAAGACCAGACTATGGCTCGCAATCTTGCGGGCCCTGTGTTTAACTCTTTACTAAATTTGAACTCAAAACGGATCGATCGGTGCCTTCACATCATTTTCACTTTTACTTCACTTTCACTACTATTTTTGTTGCCAATTTACTTTCGCCGCTATACTGACCCTCCTCTCAAAGTTCCCGGGCGACCGCGTCCAGTAACGCCGAGGTTTTGATAGGGCCCTGAAATGTTACACCTTAAAACTGACCCCCCTCCCACTAATTGGTGGAGTCCTCCGCCTACTTAATATCTCCTTAAACTGAGCCCCTTCCCACTAGGCTGGTGGGCTCCTCAAAAACTACTTTATTTCTCCTTAAACTGACCTTCCTCCCAGCTACCTCTGGTAAGGCCCTCATAAACTAATTACATTTGTGCGCACAAATTTATCTGTCTAGCAGAGTCACACAGCAGCTGTATAACTAAGTTCAACTTGTAGCCAGGACAGCCCTGCGCCTCGGCTCACTTCACCCAGAAGGATTTAAAATGGGGCTTACCTCCTTGAGCGGTGAGTCGAAGCGGTCCAGGCACCCGGCCCCAGCGGTTAACTGGCTGGCTCGCCAAATGTCGTAGATAAATTCTTTATCAAAAGGGCTGCTGATATTAAGAGTCTGCAGACAGAGGTCTTTAATGATCCTTTATTCGGCCGACCAGGGGGACACCCCTTCAGGACAAAAGACCCCGTACAATCATTCTCCCAAGCTTATATAGCCTGCCTGTCACTATTTTCAGACACACAGTACCCAGGTATGCAGCCTTGTAGGGCTGACTGGTTGACATCATTTTGATATCATGTTATAATGTCATACTATTAATATTCTGCTGACCAGAGCTACACCTGTTGTCACCCAACTCAGCTCTGATACATTCATACTTCCACACTTGCATGGATGTGTGGCGCTCGTGTGCATGCGCTGACCACAGTCAGACGGAGCGGTGGCGCTGCTCCCTGACAGCATGTAACTAATAAACTGCAGTTCCACCACCAGCCAGTAGATGGCATGTAATTAATGAACTGCAGTTCCAACTTCAGCCACAAGAGGGTAGTATTTAACAAACTGCAGTTCCACCACCAGCCAGTAAAGGGTAGTATTTAACAAACTGCAGTTCCACCTCCAGCCAGTAGAGGGCATGTAACTAATAAACTGCAGTTCCACCATCAGCCACAAGAGAGTAGCATTTAACAAACTGCAGTTCCACCACCAGCCAGTTAACCGCTGGGGCCGGGCGCTTGGACCGCTCTGACTCACCGCTTAAGGAGGTAAGCCCCATTTTAAATCCTTCTGGGTGAAGTGAGCCGGAGCGGAGGGCCGTCCTGGCTACAAGTTGAACTTAGTTATACAGCTGCTGTGACTCTGCTGACAGATAAATTTGTGTGCACACAAATGAAGTAGTTTATGAGGACCTTATCAGAAGTAGCTGAGAGGAAGGTCAGTTTTAAGGAGATTAAGTAGGTTGAGGACCCCACCAATTAGTGGGAGGGGGGTCAGTTTTAAGGGGTAATATTTTAGGGCCCTATCAAAACCTCGGCGTTACTGGACGCGGTCGCCCGGGAACTTTGAGAGGAGGGTCAGTATAGCGGCGAAAGAAGTAATTGGCAACAAAAATAGTAGTGAAAGTGAAGTAAAAGTGAAAGTGATGAAAATGCACCGATCGATCTGTTTCGAGTTCCAAATTTAGTAAAGAGATAAATACAGGACTCACAATATTGCAAGCTTATAGGCTGGTATTGTAGGGAGCCAGATAAGGAGCTTAAGTAGCTTATGACTAGGTTCATAGGAAAGCAAGGTGCGATGATCGATCAAAAATCTGATCCTAAATTAAACAGAGCCAGTAGTGAAAGGGTTAAGCTCTGTAAACCCGGGAAATCTGCGTAAAAGGGGCTTAGCGCAGTACAGCTGTGAAAAACTTTGTTGCAACATTAAATAACGTACGTAGAAAAAAGGAAAGAAAAAAGGCTTTATAAACTGACTGTTGACATATTCTTTTTCGACTGCTCACTGAGAGCGAACTTGTGACTTCTAAACTGGTTTTGACTGTTAATTCCCCTCTGACTAATGGTGATTTGTTCAGCTGTTGTAGTGTGTGTGAAGCGGATAGGAATGGGTGTCTGAGTGAGCTGAAAATTGTCTTCTGACTGCCTTACCCCTCTAACTGAGAGTAAACTTATGTTCAGGTGTAAAAAGAATAAGAGGGAAAAGCCTTTAAACTCTCTTTTGAGAGCTGAGGGTGAGCTGAAAAGCCTGAGCGTGTGCGTGTCTGAGCGAAACTGGACACCGAGTGAGCCGGTGAGCTTGTGTGTGAAAGTGTGGACTAAATGTGGAAAGGAATGCGTGACTGAGTGTAACTGGAGATCGAAGCAGCTGCTGGGAATACTGAAAAACTTATGCATGAAACAGAGGCCTCTGGTTTGCAGTGATCTTGCATGTTGCATGTTGTAAAGAGCTATAATCTGGATTGCAGTGCATAAATTGACTCGTTCCCCAACTCACAAGATAGTGGTCTGGTGAAATCTGACACTAAGCTACTTGCTAACGCGCATAGACACAAGCACTGACAGAAATAAAAGTGCTCTGCTCTTGTGCAGCTACAAGGATGTAATTTGTACTATTATTATGTAACTATTTGAGTTACATGATTATAATATTGTATTAAAAGCAGGGTTGATTAAATAGGATAATGATGAGTACGCCCCAGGCTATTGTTTGTATCCGTCATCCCCACAGGATGAAAGAGATTCAACACATGTCTCAGAAATGGTGCAAGAGGACGAAAAATTTGATAGATCCATGGCCTGTTACAGGAAGCTTTGACCCACAGATTTGTGAATTAATGCAACATCGCATTGAGGATTATAAAGCTGGAAATAATTCTAAAAAACGACAAAAGAAACGACAGCTTGAATTGGAAATTTTAAACTTATTTAGAATCAGCGAGCCAATTAAACGAAATGTCAAAACGATTGTGTCTTTCACGGATGGTCCGGGGGAAACTGAAAACTGTACTAATGCAGAACTTTTTCCAAATTTAACAGGAACAATAAAAATTGATGGAAACTTTAATCTTGATGACCAGCAAAGCCTTGAAGGGGTACCAACGAACGCTGGCACAACGGGAAATGTAAGTAATATTCAGAACAGGTCAACTGCGGCTTTAAGGCTGGCTTCCACGGACGGATTGGCCCAACCGGATACACAGCCACAGGTAGGGGGGCATTCAACCTCCATACATTCTCCTCGAGAAAAACAGGAAACTCCTCCACACATGACAATTCCAAAATACTGTAGTACACAGCGACGTCAGACTGGAATCATTAACTGTTACCAGGATCGAACCGATTTGGCTCGGAAAGGTAAGACAGATGATAGCTTTTGGATGAACTTAGGACCACGTCAGCAAGATTTGCAACGTGAGTTGGGACGGAGCCAGATAGTTGAGATGGAACAGGAAATAGATGATTTAAATGAGGAGGTGGAGGAGGGGGTGACCTCGAGGGGCGGAGTTTCCATGCCTGCATGCTTGCAGAAACCCGGCACGTCCGCAGGGGTCCCTAGAGATGAATATGATTTAAGATACAGGCCTAACATCAGACCTCCTGACAGATTGAGGGGGGGGGAGTTCCCAATTCTGATACGGGGAACAAGGGCTGATTATCATCCTTTTTCAGCTCGGGACCTGACAGGTTTGGTCTCAGAGCTCCCTCAAATATCCGCAGGAGGAGGCAAGTGGATTAAGGCTTTGGAATCAAACACGGCTGGAACATTTCTTTCACTGGGTGACATCAAAGCTGTCCTCGCTCAGGTTTTGGGGTTGTCTAAAATGCAGCAGTTTTTCAGAGACAATGAACTGGACTGGATTTTGAGTGAAAGGGCAGATGGAACAGAATTAGCAGCCTATAAGGGGGTGATTTGGCAAGGAATACGTAAACAGTACCCTAATAAAATTGATGTTGATGCTTTGAAAGGGGAACCTCTGAAGGACGACCAGAACCCAGCAGCATACATCGATACACAGTTAAAAAGGTGGCGTCAAGAGTCTCAGAAAGATGTGGAAAATGATCCTATTTTGCTCACTCTTTTCAGAAATGCAGTTATCGATTCAATGCCAAAGGATGTCAGCAGACGTTTGGAGGATGTCGTTGGTCTAACATCTATGCCAGCACAACAGTTCCGTGATCATGTGGTTCATGCAGTAACCCGATACAGAAAAGACCTAACCAAGACTTCTGAACAGGACCTCCAGATTCAAAGGAAGCTGGCACAGATGCAACTAAATGATTTGCAAGGCAAGCTGAAAGAAAAGGTTCAAGCTGTTGTGTTTACAGATCCAGGTGCGGGTCAGACTGCTGGAGTTCCTGAGTCAACACAGACCGCTAGGGGTCCCCAGCCGTTCCGCCCTTCATACCCAAGGCTTGGTACTCCCTCGTCTGGGGCGTGGCAGGGATCCCTCCGCTGCTGGTATTGTGGAATGTTTGGACATTTTGCTAAGGCTTGCCCACGGCTTATGCCCCTCCCAGCAGGTGGTCCTGGAAGAAACGGAGGCGTCCCTAGAAGAGGTGGAGGTGGAGCCCTGGGTGGCACACGACCAAGACCCTCTCAGTTTTAGGGGGGTCCCGAGGATCCTGCGGGAAAAGGTTCGTACCCATTGATTATGCATACACGCACCGACCCCATGATAAATGTACAAATTGAGGATCGACAGGTCCAAATGATGATTGACACGGGGGCGACCCATTCATGCATACAGGGATCCCTTGCCAAGAACCTTCCCATGTCAAACAACTTTGTGAAGACAGTAGGATTCTCGGGAAAAAGTCAATTGGTTCCTATTACTGCTTCCGTTAAAATAAAAGTAGGAAATGATGAAATAAAAATACCCATTTTGGTTTCGGACCAAACTCCTGTCAATCTGTTAGGAAGAGATGCACTTTGTAAATTGGGCCTCAAAATTTTATGTTCCCCTTTGGGAATATATGTGGAAAGTTGTGGATTAAACCTACAAATGAATGCCCAAGCAGAACCAGCAAATGTTTATTGGCTGGGAAACATAGAGGGGCTTCTGGGTTCGGAGTTGGAGAAATGGAAGACATGCATAAAGGCCTGGGCCCCGGAAGGTTCTCCACCAACATTACCTCCTCACTGTACAATGTTCTTTGATCCATCAGCCAGCTCAACATTTAAGGATAAGTGGGAAAAGGAGACGGATGGAGTGATGGTTAAAATACAGGCTCCATATATCCTGATTGGAGGCCAAGGCGCAGCATTAAAGGTAAACCACAATACCTTTATTGATAAATGGTACTGTGTTACTCAATCCTTACCACACATTACACTGTTGGTAAACCCAGGATACCAGTCCAGGGACCTCGGTCCAATGGTAAGAACTGCAGAGCATTTAACATGGAAAAGTACAGACAACCCATTAATCTCTTTTTCAGATGATGGATCAATGTTAAGGATTAGGTGTGATCTGTCATTACAAGCAACACCTCAGATGGTGGTGCTACCAGGAAAAAACATAATGATGACATGCAAAACCAGCCCCCTTGGATTTAACAGTGATCTGGAAACTGATATTTTAACACAGGTTCCGGACCAACTGTGGTCCAGACATGAGACGGATGTGGGACTGGCAGTTTCAGCCAGCCCAGTTACTGTCAAATTAAAACCAGGTGCAGTTTTACCTTGGCGGCCACAATATAAACTTAATCCCACAGATGAAGAAGGGATTGGAATCCTAATTGATGGGTTTTTAAAAGTAGGAGTGCTGATTGAGATTTCTAGTCCTTGTAACACCCCAATTCTTGCAGTTCTAAAAGCAGATAAATCAAAGTACCGACTGGTCCATGATCTAAGGGCAATCAATGCCATTCTTGAAGATGTCGCTGCAGACTTCGCAAATCCTCACACACTGTTGAATGCCATCCCTACTAAAGCTAAGTTTTTTACAGTAGTGGATCTTTGTTCAGCATTTTTCAGTATCCCTCTGGCAGAAGAGTCACGATATCTGTTTTCATTTACCTTTAGAGGTCGACAATACAGCTACGCCAGAATGCCCCAGGGACTGACAAGCAGCCCCGCGTGGTTTGATCGTGTGGTGAGTCAGGATCTACAGGAGCTGGATTTGAGCGGCGTCCTAATCCGGTATGTAGACGATATATTGATTTGTTCAGACACCATTGAAGATTGTCAGCGCGACTCGATCAAAGTACTGCAGAGACTGGCAGAATGTGGACACAAAGCTTCTCGGACGAAACTGCAATTCTGCCAGCCTCAGGTGGAATTCCTTGGTAGAGTAATCTCCCATGGAACAATAGCTCTGTCTCCTGACCACCTCAAAGGCATAAGTCGAGCACCGCGTCCACAGACATGCGCGCAACTAATGACCTTTTTAGGTATCACAGGATTCAGCGCGGAGTGGTTGGAGGACTACGCAGTAAAGACGGCGCCGCTTAGGGATCTCCTGAAGTCCTCTGAAGCCAAGACTTTAAAGAAGTCTTTGGAGTGGACCACAGAGGCACTGTTGGCTTTTGATGTGCTCAAGCAGGAACTACAAAGTGCCCCAGCGCTGAAAATGCCAGAATATGATAAACTTTTCTATCTTTACGTTTCAAACAGATGCAACATGTACGCAACGGCTGTATTGGCACAAGACTCATGTGCTGGTGGAAGGAAACAACCCATCGCTTACTACAGTGCAAGGTTGGACAACGTAGCACGAGGGTGGCCCCCCTGCTACCAGGGCCTCGCAGCTGTTCACATGGCGTATGAAAAGGCGTCTGCAATAACTAAGTCATATCCTGTGGTTATTTACACCCATCATAAAATCAGAGTTGATCAATCACAGCAAACTTGTTCTGACAACAGCACGTTGCCTTCAGTATCTACCATTGCTCACCTATCCAGATGTAACAATTAAGAGATGTGAGACCACAAATCCTGCTAATATGTTACCTTTTGAATTTGAAGGTGATACACACGAGTGCGTCGCTGAGACCACGAGGTACACAAAACTGAGACCGGACTTGGAATCTGAGCCGTTGGACGACGCCCAGGTCACGTACTATGTAGATGGGTCATGTTTTCGAGACCACATGGGAACTCACGCAGGCTACGCCGTGGTGCAACAAAAGGAAGGGACGTTTGTGACAATAAAAGCTGAAAAGTGTTTACAACCTTGCTCTGCACAATTAGCTGAATTGTATGGACTTACTGCAGCTTGTGAACTTGCTAAAGACTCCTCTGCTAATATCTACACAGATTCAGCATACGCTCACGGAGTCTGTCACCTGTTTGGAGCAGTTTGGAAACTGCGCGGCTTTCAAAAATCAGATGGTAAACCTGTTCGGCATGGGAAACAGATTATGAAGTTAATCTCGGCCATGATGCTTCCACATTGATTGGCCATTATCAAGTGTCCTGCTCATCGAAAAGACAACTCCATCACCACAATGGGAAACAATGCGGCAGACGAAGCTGCAAAGCACGCTTCAGGTTGCAAGGTCGCCGTCTTGGCCCCAGCTGTGGAATTGGAACCATCTGTTACACCCGACGATATCACATTAATGCAAGCGCGTGCCAGCGCGAGTGAACAAAACATGTGGGAAAAAAGGGGTGCTACAAAAGATGGGCGAGGGTTATGGCGGTCACATACCGGCCTGATTGTCGCTCCAATATCACTTTTGTCTCTTTTAATTCCAGAGTGTCACAAACCAGACCACTGTGGGCGAGATGAGGTGATACATCGAATACAACAACAGGGTTATTGGGCGCCATACCTGCAGGCGTTGGTAACGGATGCGCTAAATCAATGCGAGGTATGCGCGCAGAACAACGTTCGAAAAGGTATTGTTACCCCCACAGCGCGAATTCCTGTCCCGGAAGGCCCGTTTCGTCATCTGATTTTAGATTTTGTGGACATGTTGGTCCCGGTACACGGTAAGCGCTACCTTTTGGTGGTTTTTGATCATTTCAGCCGTTGGGTGGAGGCCACTCCGTCAAAGGACATGGGGGCGGGAACGGTCGTGAAGTTCCTGGTCCGTGAGGTAATCCCTAGGTTTGGGTTACCATCCATCCTTTCATCAGACTCGGGACCAGCATTTATCAACAAGGTCTACGAGGGCGTTCTACGCCAGCTCGGAATCAAAGTCCGTCACGGAAGTATCTACACTCCCTCCAGCCAGGGAGGGGTGGAACGAGTGAATGGCACACTTAAAGCAAAAATTAATAAGATTTGTGCATGTACTGGTTTGCGGTGGCATGACGCATTACCGTTGGCCCTAATGAGTTACCGCATGCAAGCTCATCGGGTCACACATTTGTCTCCTCATGAAATGTTAACAGGTCGTCCCATGCCGGGCCCGCAGTTTCGGGGTCCTTTTAAGGGGCCCCCGCTGGAGCAGTTGGAAAAGGAGCTGCACAGTTATATGAAACAGTTGTCTGCTATCCATAAAGCAATTTATTTTCAGGAAAAAGCGAACGAGCCAAAACCTGTCTCTGTGACATCTGGTCCAGTGGTGCCCGGGGATAAGGTGTACATTAAGGAGTTTCGAAGGAAGTGGAACACTCCTAGACGCCGAGGTCCTTACACGGTGGTCCGTGCCACACCGACTTCGGTCCAGGTCGAAGGGAGCGTCGCTTGGCATCATCTGAACCATTGTTCGTTGGCACCTACGACCAACAACTGCGAAACGGGCCCTGGGGACTGGTCGGATTGTACAGCGTTCTCAAATGACCAGTCCCCCAAAAGGGGAAGTATCGCCTCGCATGCATCTGACGAAGATTGTCCTGTCAGGGCAGATTCAGAGTTGCCGCCCGATGATGTTGAGTTTGACATTCCTTTGGTTTCTTCTTCTGGGCGGGACAGGGATCTCGGCAGGGTCAATTCAACCAATCCGGACCCAAAGCAACAGCCACCACGTCGTCCCATCACCAGGGCCTTCTCAAGGAAACAGAGGGGCAACTGCGCAACGAGGGAGCGACCTCAGTGACCAAGGGGAGTACGACTCACATGCCAAATGTCATTATCAGTCAGGTCTCTTGCCGGCATGCACCCGCACACATCTACACACTACCCGTGACTCAGTATTTCAGACAGATGTTGCCCTTTTGGCACAACAGCTGCGGCTCTGGTCCAGGAGCTGGATAAGGTTGGTCTTGTAACAATCGCTACTCCACGCCCACAGGCCGGAATAGGTAACCATCAGTCAGTACCAGGAGGACTGGGGTATGAACACTTAGCACGTATAACATCCTTAATGGTTGACCAGGTATGGGCTGCTGCATGGGACACACTGGAAGGTCTATTAGAGATTGGGAAGGTTGTAAGTTCTTACCAGACCACAGTTAACACCCCTGTTGTGAATAAAGTTGATTTTACACCTGAACCGCAGGCCATCGTGGTTACTGATGGCCAACCAGACAATGGGGTGGTTGAGTCATTCACCCTTCCCCCTCAAGGGTTAGATACTTTGGTAAATAGTTATCATGATAAAACATTAAAGGGGGGGGAGGTTAAGGATGTAAAGGGGCAACCGGAAGTACGAGGGTTTAGACCTAGTGAAGATTACTTATGGAAGGAAGCGATGGCCAATACTTGGTATCGCTGGGCTTGGCTGTCAGTAAAGGAAATGACATCGGAGGAATGCATATGGTGCTCAAAGGCACCTGGAGCCCCTCCGGTTGTTGTCCCAGATAAGTACAGCTCTTGGGAGTGTGCCCAGGAACAACGCCGAGTGTGCAAAGAGGAAGCGTTCAAGTCTACAACGACGAATGCTTTCTTCGGGCTCCCGATGTGTGGTATGAAGTGTAGATTACTTTATGGGGCCCAGAGGATGCATGGTTATTTGAATAAATATAGGGGTTACAAAATCCAGGAATTGTGTGAACCTTACCAGGTGGCAAATACCGCCATGGCCCCTCCCACGGTTTACGAGGTGGACTATAACGCCGCATACGAGTGTTTTGCTAGCGGAGGATTTCTCCAGCAAAATGGGATAATGGTGGGGAACACGACGGTAAGATGTAATGTCACATGGGTATTATCATGGTTCCCAGAGTCTGGTATGTCTCCTCTCTTCATAACTAAAGCAGTATGGTTTGAAAACCCGGAGCCCCCACATCAGGACTGTCAGAATATGTCTATCACGGTTCCAACCCTATTTTGGTTCGGAGACCAATCACATGCGGTCGCTGATAGTTTCTGGTTATGTCGAAATAATCTGCTACGTAGCACCCTACCCCCCTCGTGGGTGGGGTTGTGTGCTACTGTTCGCTTAAAGGTGCCAGCTATGGTAGTATACAATGGTGTAAATAGTATTCTTAACTTAAAACAAGACAAGGGCGCGCTGCGTAGGAGTAGGCGTCAGGTCTCGGGTTCTCATGGGGTATATCGGGATGCAATTGGAATTGCTAAAGGGATTCCTGTGGAATTTTCGGCCAGAAATGAAGTAGTGGCCGGCTTAGAATCTATACTACCATGGATAACTGTGAATAAAAATGTTAACTGGATAAATTATATATATTATAATCAACAGCGGTTGTTTAATCACACCATCGAGGGACTGAGTGCGCTAGGAGAACAGCTGCATGAGACTAGCAGACTCGCACTACAGAACCGGCAAGCACTAGATTGGCTTCTGGCAGATAAGGGTGGAATATGTCAAATGTTCGGGGAAGACTGTTGTACCTTTATTCCAGCTAACACAGCGCCAGATGGTTCCTTTACATCTGCCATGGACGAGATAATACGGGTGGGAGGGGAGGTGCGAGAGCATGCTGGGAAGAGCGACTGGTCCCTTGATTGGTTGGACCAGTTAATGGCTGACTGGAAAAATGTATTGATAAAGGTGGGAGTTGGGTCAGCTTTGGTTCTGATCCTTCTTTTCTTGTTTGGCATGTGCATCGTTCCCGCCCTGAGGAGAGCATGGAGTACGAGTCTCAAGAAACAGACATCCTTCATCATGGCTGCCCAATTGGTCCGTACTGAGTTGGACCTGTGACGTCTCAATAGAACTACAGTCGGTTGGACAAAGGGTCGGCAGCCTGTGACGAAAGGCTGGTGACCCAACACTCCTGTTTGCCTCCGGACTGGAAAAAGACTCTATCTTGTGTTATTCACGTGTGGTTTTTGTAGTCAGAAATCTTCTGTAATAGGTTATCCTTGTGAAAACAGATTGTAATGGAGTTTCTTTGTTGTGTGTGTATGGTTACTTTCTGTCATAGTACTTAGAAGGTCTCATGCAGGGGTTCACTGGCCTACCCGTGCCTGAGTGTCAAGTAAGATCAAAAGTTACCGGTGCTCGCCCAGAGGGAGGGCACGGGGGAATTTTTTCTCCCTTCGGGGTTTTTTCGCCCTCGTACGGGAGGTTCAGATTGGCTCCTATGTTATGCTTGAGACCTGCGTGTGTGGACAAGTGTGCATAGAAGTTTTCATAAAAGGTTTTCCCTATTGTAAGTTTCAGAGTATCGTCTTAGGGCCGATTACTCTGAAATATTTGAAAGGGGGAAATGTGGAAGTATTAATATATCAACAACAGGTGCAGTAGCTCTGGTCAGCAGAATATTAATAGTATGACATTATAACATGATATCAAAATGATGTCAACCAGTCAGCCCTACAAGGCTGCGTGCCTGGATGCTGTGTGTCTGAAAATAGTAGCAGGCAGGCTATATAAGCTTGGGAGAATGGATAAACGGGGTCTTTTATCCTGAAGGGGTGTCCCCCTGGTCGGCCGAATAAAGGATCATTAAAGACCTCTGTCTGCAGACTCTTAATATCAGCAAGCCCTTTTTGATAAAGAATTTATCTACAACAAGGGTAGTATTTAACAAACTGCAGTTCCACCACCAGCCAGTAGATGGCATGTAACTAATGAACTGCAATTCCAACTTCAGCCACAAGAGGGTAGTATTTAACAAACTGCAGTTCCACCACCAGCCAGTAGATGGCATGTAACTAATAAACTGCAGTTCCACCATCAGCCACAAGAGGGTAGCATTTAACAAACTGCAGTTCCACCACCAGCCAGTAGAGGGCATGTGTCACAGGGTCCTCTCCATTTCCTTCTCAGATTGGAAGAAACTCAGGCAAGCGAAAGAAGTAAAATGCTTGTGATGTTTATTTTCTCACCTTCTGTGACAATAAGTAATTTACAGGGTTCACCTAGGCCAGAGTCCAGTCCAGTTCACACAGATCCTCAGTGGTTGTTACCTCCTCGGTGTCCATCCCAGCACTGCCCACATCACAGTGAGGATCCCTCTTTTTATACTATAAGCCCCTCCCACTAGGCTCAGTACCCAAATGAAAAAGAAATATACAAAAGCAACTGAAACTTTCCCCCTCCACAAAAAAAAAAACAACATCTTTGCCAAGGTATGATTCTGAATTAAATTAACTTAATTAAGTTATAATCATTTTTATTCTCCCTACAGGAATACACCTTTGCCAACATTTATTTTCCCTAATTATTGCCAACACAAAACACCTTGACTCCAGTCACATGATCCAGGAACCTGATCAAGGTCTTCCTATTTAAGAACAGCAAAACCCTTCTGCTCGGTTTTGCCACCCATGCAGGATGCGGCCCGCGTACCACACCCCGCAACAACTGGTGAATGTGTGCGTGAAATGTCTGCCTAAATCAGGTGAGAGCCACCAAGTGTGCACCCTCGGCTATGCTACTCATACAGAAAAGGGGTGGTGAAATATAAAAGGAATAATGATGTCCATTTTTAACAACAGAGGGAGAGAGAAAAAGTGACGTGTGTGTGTGTGTGTGTGTATGCTTGCATGGATGTGTGGCGCTCGTGTGCATGCGCTGACCACAGTTAGACGGAGCGGTGGCGCTGCTCCCTGACAGCATGTAACTAATAAACTGCAGTTCCACCATCAGCCACAAGAGGGTAGCATTTAACAAACTGCAGTTCCACCACCAGCCAGTAGATGGCATGTAACTAATGAACTGCAGTTCCACCATCAGCCACAAGAGGGTAGCATTTAACAAACTGCAGTTCCACCACCATCCAGTAGAGGGCATGTGTCACAGGGTCCTCTCCATTTCCTTCTCAGAGTGGAACAAACTCAGGCAAGCAAAAGAAGTAAAATGCTTGTGATGTTTATTTTCTCACCTTCTGTGACAATAAGAAATTTACAGGGTTCACCTAGGCCAGAGTCCAGTCCAGTTCACACAGATCCTCAGTGGTTGTTACCTCCTCGGTGTCCATCCCAGCACTGCCCACATCACAGTGAGGATCCCTCTTTTTATACTATAAGCCCCTCCCACTAGGCTCAGTACCCAAATGAAAAAGAAATATACAAAAACAACTGAAACTTTCCCCCTCCACAAAAAAAAAAAACATCTTTACCAAGGTATGATTCTGAATTAAATTAACTTAATTAAGTTATAATCATTTTTATTCTCCCTACAGGAATACACCTTGGCCAACATTTAATTTCCCTAATTAATACCAACACAAAACACCTTGACTCCAGTCACATGATCCAGGAACCTGATCAAGGTCTTCCTATTTAAGAACAGCAAAACCCTTCTGCTCGGTTTTGCCACCCATGCAGGATGCGGCCCGCGTACCACACCCCGCAACAACTGGTGAATGTGTGCGTGAAATGTCTGCCTAAATCAGGTGAGAGCCACCAAGTGTGCACCCTCGGCTATGCTACTCATACAGAAAAGGGGTGGTGAAATATAAAAGGAATAATGATGTCCATTTTTAACAACAGAGGGAGAGAGAAAAAGTGACGTGTGTGTGTGTGTGTGTATGCTTGCATGGATGTGTGGCGCTCGTGTGCATGCGCTGACCACAGTCAGACGGAGCGGCGGCGCTGCTCCCTGACAGCATGTAACTAAAACTGCAGTTCCACCATCAGCCACAAGAGGGTAGTATTTAACAAACTGCAGTTCCACCACCAGCCAGTAAAGGGTAGTATTTAACAAACTGCAGTTCCACCTCCAGGCAGTAGATGGCATGTAATTAATGAACTGCAGTTCCAACTTCAGCCACAAGAGGGTAGTATTTAACAAACTGCAGTTCCACCACCAGCCAGTAGAGGGCATGTGTCACAGGGTCCTCTCCATTTCCTTCTCAGAGTCATTCCCAGGTTGGCTGATACATTTGCATTATTGTTGGGCTTGATGTATGTCCTGCATTTGGACTTTCCCACGAAAGCTGCTAACACATTTACCTTCATCCAGAAAATGTTGATGGGGCTAGATGATGGTAAACCGCTGAAACCTTACTTACATGCTCTCAAAAATGATTTATTACTGAACGAGTAGTCCATATTATGTCATGCAACATGTGGACAAATACATGATTGTTAATGTTCTGATGGTTATGTTTTATGCCATTCTTTGTTTTAAGCACTGTAATGTTTGTAATTTAGGTAATTTTCCCAAACAACATATACAGAGAATACCTCAGTTTTTTATGTTTATACTTTTGAAAATTTGATGACTAATAACTCATTTTAATATTTGAACACTCAGATATGTGCTTTGTTGGGACTTGATGATGGAAAACTACAGACATTGTCAACATTTTCTCCAAAAATTATTACACAAATAGGTTGACAAAAACCAGAATGTTTGATATTGTCAGTGTCATGTTATCACGTTGTCTGATTCAACATTTTCTTGGTACTTTGTTTGAAGCACTTTAACTGTCAGAATGTGTGTTGCTCTCCTTCAATAACATCTAATCTACCTCAATTATGTTTGCACTTTTGAAGTTTCATAATCTGACGTACTGTGAAGTGTGCCTGGTTTAGAGGAAAAATCTTTGTTTCAGCATTCATGTTCATATGTTCAGATAAAAGCTGAAATAAAACTAAAACTCCTTTTGAGTCATTTCAACATAAGAATGAAAAGAAATAGGTTTTAAATACTCATTAATTACATTTTATGAGTTGAGGTTTTAAAATAATAACATTCTTTTGCCTTAAATTTATTAATTATAATTATTTATTTATTAATTAGAAATAAAAAACATTACATTGTAAAAATAAAGATTTTTATTAAAACAAACTTAAACAATTAAAGTTTAAAACTTTCAACTTTTAAGTTAAACATACATTTTATTTTATAGTTTTGGTTTACTTAAAAAAATGTTTTGATAACTTAAATTTTATTAGGTAATCAGTTGCCACATAGTTTTGAGTAATGTGAACTTAGTCGGGTTTACAGTTTACCTGTCAGGTTAGTCAGGGCCCCGCCTTCAGTCTGGATGGTTCCCATGGTGACAAGCTTTGTGCTTGTGGATGGTTTGGCTCTGGACGGACCCCAAGGATTTTTTTTCTTTTAGTTAAAGACAGTTTATTATAGAGGAGGGTCAGAGGGGTGGGACTCCTTGATACAAGTATACAAATATACAGATTTGTGCAACATTAGTAGTTTAATGTTGTCAGTGAGACATTTTGTCAAGAAGCTCAGGAGAACCAAACCTGCATGTGGACTGATAAAATCTTCATGGCCACTGACAACAAGGCTTTAATGATTAAAACTGCAGAGCCCAGCAAGCTGGACTACAGAGAAAAAAATGATATTTTACTCATGGATACAGTCTGAACTTAAATAAACTTCCTTCTAAACAGAAAAAGGAAAACATCAGCTGATTCTGCATCATGTATCATGAATGTTCCACAGGAAGTTGTAAAACTTTTAATGTTAATGTTTACTCATATTTTATTGGTTCAGGTAGTTTCTTACAATCTTGTTCTGGTTTCTGTTTGGATTTATTAGCCTGGGATGTGGGTTCAAATCCCACTAGAAGCCCTCAGACAGCGCAGACCTCTCCCAAACTAATGACTTATTTTTACCAGTGACTGTGGGCTTTATTTATGAGTTAGAAGCTGTGATGGCAGAATTATCTCCCCATAGTAAAGAATCCTTTAAAAACTCCTGAATCCAGGTGATGATCCAGATCACCCCAAAATCTCAATACTTGTTCTTTTATTCCATTTCTGATATTTCCTGAAAAGTTCATCAAAATCCGTCCATAACTTTGTAAGTTAAGCTGCTGACAGACAGAAAACACCAGCGAACTACAAGCAGAAACCTGAGACAGAAAGTCTGAACTTGTACCGACCGCACAAACATACATGACCTATACTCATGCATACACGTCAACACGCACCAACATGATGTTCTCCACCAGCACCGTCCTCATCCTCATCAACCACATCTGGAAAATAAAACACTGGAATTTATATAAAAGATCTTAATCTGACAAAATAATCAAACTAAATAAGTAAGAGAAACAAAGGATGTTAAAAAATATTTACTAAGTAAACTGATAAAACAAAGTAACAAAATAATAATAAAACCAGATTTAACATGAGAGACTAGAAGAGAAATAAATGTCAGTAAAATATCAGTTATGAATTCTAATAAAAGATAAATGAACAGCTTTAATAAAAAGGTCCCGACCGCCCTCATGTCGTCTGGAAGGATGATCCACATACGAGGACCATAAAACTAAAAGAAGCTTCTCCACATGCTTTAGTTCCACCTTAAGAATCAATAAGAGACCAGCCCCCGACGACCGGAGGGCCTGGAGGCTCCTGAACTAAAAGCAAGTTGGATAAATACTTTAAGAGATTTAAATAGTAAGAAAAAGATTTTACAATCAGTTTGGAAGCAAACAGGAAGACGGTGTATATGAGAGCTCTGTTTCTGGTCTTCGTCCACAGTCTGGTCTTCTCTAGGGGTCTTCAGAATTCAGAATAAGAGGGTCTGTCTGGAAGAAAAATAAAAAAGGTGATTTGATGGAACTTTACAGGAAAAACAAGAGAAAATAAAATCCAAGTGTTCCTCAGGGTTCTGGACTTGGGATTGAGAAAATGTAGCAGACAAACTAATATTTTCACAACTTGGACTCCTGGAAACATTCTGGTCCAAACTCCAGACCACTTGGTGGCAGTAATGCACCAACAGCCAACAAATATAAAGAAGAAGAAGAAGAAGAAGAAGAGCTGACCAGAGATCAGGGTTTACTGAAGATTAAAACGAAAGAGAGAGATGGAGAAACTGGGATGAAAGACGGCAGATATCTGGCTCATGGTTTAACAGTAAATGTGTTTCTTATTACAACTTATTACATTTATGGGTATAAGTTACACAGTTTTATATATATATATATATATATATATAATATATATAATTTAATCTAATTTATTACTGGTTTAATTATTTGAGCAGTTAAGATTTTCTTTTTTCTGCTGCTTGTTCTTTTGTTTATTACAGAATGAAATAAATACTTTAAATAACCTTTAAACATAAATACATGAATAAAAAGCCTCGATGACTGAATTTAAACTTGACAAACACAATCTAACTATGAATTACTCAGGATGACATTTTCTGGCTCCCAGAAGCTCTAGAAAGATCCTGATAGTCATTTTTACCAGGACATGTTCTTTAACTCCTGATAACTGACAGTCCTCCATTCAGTCAGGCTTTGGTTTGTTTTGAAGGATTCTGGAGACATGCTGACGGAAAACAGGAAGGAAGAAGAGATGCTTCGTGTTTGGATAGAAAAACTACGGATAAAAAGTCCAACAGTAAAACTAATAAAACAAATAAAGTTTAATAGATTTACCTCCGTTGGCACTTGGACTTCCACCTGCAAGAAGACGTAAAAAGAAATGAAAAACTGCTGTTTACTTTTACTCCTCCTCCTCCTCCTCCTCCTCCTCCTCCTCTGAGGCAGACTAGAGAATACTGTAGCTCTAGGGCCATCTAGTGGTACAAACAGGTATTACAGTAAAAGAGGTCCATGTGAAGTATCTGAGCTGTTTCCCCCAGTTCTGATTATATCTGTTTTTATGTTTAATTAATGATTAATAATGAGTTTATCTGGTAAAACACACCTGCAGACTGTTTCCCACTCGGCTGTTTAAAGATGTTTTTCATGTTGTCTGTGACAATAACTGTCTAACCAAGTCCTACAATCCTACATTCAGCCAAAAAGATCTTTTTTTAGAGAGATAAAGGTGGGAGGAACAGAATGTGTGAGATTATTAATCATGTCTTTTACTTCCTGTTTATCACTAAATCTTAAAACTGGTTCTTCCACATGCTTCTTAAGTTCAGTCGTCTCTCTGAGACACAGTTTAGATCATGATGGATCTTACACATCCAGTTTTAGCTATAAAAACTTGTTTCAAGACCTCCCTGCACCGATTCTCACACAATCCAAAAAGAGCTTTTAATATGAGGAGAAAGTATTTGGTAAGATTTTATAAAATAAGAAAACATTTCGACTTCAGACTTTAGACTGGTTTCAAGTCCTTTATTAAGTTAAAACAACCTCAAACAGCCTGTTGATGCTTCTCAGTGTTTCTTTCTCACTTTGACAGAAAAGATCTGAAAAGAAGAAAAACTAAACATGAGTTTCAGAACTGGTGACCAGTGGTACCGTTGGCTGCAGCGGCTCTAGTCTAGATCTAGAAGTCTAGATCTTTTTTCTTATTTCTGGGAATCATACCAAGTGTAATTATCTTCCTCCATTGGTTGTTTTTTTCACTTTATTACAGTCTAAATCATGTTAAATGAAGTCCTTTTTCCTTGTAAATACGGTTCAGTAACTGATTTTTGCATCAGGTCCTTTTTTTGGTTCTTCAGCCTTTGTTCCTGATGTTCTTTGTTCCTGATGTTCTGTGTTCCTGATGTTCTGTGTTTCTGATGTTCTGTGTTCCTGATGTTCTTTGTTCCTGATGTTCTGTGTTCCTGATGTTCTTTGTTCCTGATGTTCTGTGTTCCTGATGTTCTGTGTTCCTGATGTTCTTTGTTCCTGATGTTCTTTGTTCCTGCAGCCTCTTCTGAACAATAAAAACCTCGACCCAACTGTTCTGTCCAACTACAGTTAATGATCTAAACTACCTTTTCCCTCCAAAGTTTAGGAAAAAGTGTTTTTAACAAACCGAAAAGCTTTTAGAGACACATGGCGTTTGTGACGGGCTTCAGTCGGGTTTTAGGTCTCACTACAGCACAGACAGATCTTTAGAAATTTAAATGACACTTTTAACTGCAGACTCGGGGAATTCAGCTGTTTTAGTGCCTGTGGACCTATCAGCAGCCGTTGACACTGTAGACCACAATGTTCTGTTATTCTGGTTGGAACATCTTGTTGGTATTAAGGTACAAATCTGTCATTTAGCTCACCGGCTGAGCTTCTCTGTCTAGGAACCTATTCCTCTTCATTTTGGGGTTCCCCAGGGGTTCATACTGGGACCATTGCTGTTTGTTTTGTTTATGCTGCTGCTGGGATAAAGCTTCAGGAAGCATAACAAACCTTTATATATATTTATAGCCCCTTTCTTTCTTTAGGCTTTTCTTTCTATTAACCTTAAAAAAACACAGATGTAACTGTTCTGAATCATCATAAAATAACAATGAATTTTTAGATGTTTTTACCTGAATGGATCCAGAACTGGAGCGTTCAGGCAACCTGTCTCCAGAGATCTTCATGCTTCTCTCTGAACTTTCAGAAGAAAAGAAGAAAAAGAAAAGAATATTATGAAGGAATCTTTTACCATGTGTTTGTTGCAGCAGTGTCCGTAACTTCCTGCTCCTTCTGGTAAGTCGGAGTTAAAATGGAACCCAGGTTGAAGCCTGTGATGTTTTTCATTCATCTTATTTATTTTACAAAGGTTTCTTCTTTTTAAATAATAGTGGTGCATCCTTGTCTCTGGGATCTTGGTCAGCTGGTAACAGAGTCGGCTCTCAGCCAATCACAGCAAACCTGACATAGTCAGCATGCAGGAGGCTGGTCTAAGCTGGTTTATGTTGGGAGTAAACTGGCGCCCAGCTTGAGATGGTCCCTGAGTGTCACTGAATGTGTAAATCTACTGAAAGATAACATCTCTGAACAAAGAACCAACATGACTGCTTCTCTTACCTTGTTCCAGGTTGATCCTGGTCTGAGTTCTGAGACGAGGGCTGATCAGAGCTGGTTTTAGTCTCTGGTCCACTTGCTTTGTCCTCTGAGGACTTTATAATGAGTTCATGAGCAGTATTAAAAAACTGATCCCACCGTTCTTCATCCACATACCGAGTCAGTTTCTGAGAAATCTGATCGTTCACAACTTTTCTCAGCTTATCTGTCAACATATTTTCATGTTCTTCCAAAATGAGCCTGTGCAGCTGAATTTTAAGATTCATACTGTCCCTCCAACAGATGGAGAAAATTCTTTTCCAGTCCAGTGAAAACCAAACGGCTACAAGAAGACTGGCAAAGGCAAATAAGGCAATGCCAACAGCCTGAAAGAGAGAAATAACAGCATTAAAAAGTAGATTAAAAACTAACTTTAAAAAGAAGTAAATGTGATTAAAGACAGAAGATGCTAGAATAGAATAAGATGAATCAAACACTCACCCGTGAGCTGCTTTTAAGTTGAGCAATGATTGCCTTTTCCTCAGTATTATAGATATTCTTTGGATCTTTGCAGGGTAACCCAGCCTGTTTCTCAGGAAGATCATTCCTACAGCAAACGTACCAGCCTCCATCGATTAACACCGCCTCAGCCCACAACAAGCCCACAAACAGCGCCTTCAAGAAGTAGGTGGATAAACTCAACATAAACTTCCTGCACCTGAAGCGAGAGCAGATGCATGTATACCTCCACTCTCGCTGGAAAGGTCCGTCTGACCAGAGCATGAAGACGAATAAGATCAGACATGGCAGAGTTATGTATGCAGCACATTGTAGAGTCTGATCCTTGCAGGAGCAATCAAAAGTATTCGGTAAAAACACAAAGTAGAAGTAAACAAATAAAAGAGAGAAGAAAATGTTAAGTTTTCTATAATTATCCTGATGACCTTCTCCATCCTGTCTCTGCAAACCTGCAGTCTTCACACAGATTTATAGACACACACTCATATTCATGACTGTACCAAAGCCACACCCTCAACACACCCAGGGAGCTTCACACATCCATACACAGCACAGTATGTCTGCAAAGATCTATCTATCTATCTATCTATCTATCTATCTATCTATCTATCTATCTATCTATCTATCTATCTATCTATCTATCTATCTATCTGCACCTGCTCTCCAGCACAGAAACAGCAACTCTTTCCTGTAAATCTTCCCTTTCATCTCTGTTTCCTGAACGTGTTTGATGACAATAAATCGTTTTGTTGTTGCCAACGTGCAGAAATCTAGCCGACCACATCCTGCCCAAACCAACCAAGGTCTGAGAGCTTTGTGTAAAAAGTGGGGCAGTGGAAAGGTTTGCTCTGCAGAGCTGAAGAAGCGCCAACCTTCAGCACCAACCAGGCGGCTGTGGTTCAGCTCATGCCTCCTCTGCAGTTTGTTCTGTGGGAACTGAAGTCCGAGAACTTTCTCAGCGCTGTGATCAGACCACCACTGAACCAGCACCTTCACATGGACCCACTTCTCTACTTTCTAAACCAATTTTTTCTCTTCATCTGAAATGTGCAAATGACTTTAATTTCTTTTAGTACATCACCCTGCTAGTTGTCATAGAAACAAGACACTGCGTCCACATATGTTTATTCAATACATCAATACATACAATAAGGAAGTTTTAATGAGTGAAATAAGTATCATGTATAATGTATATGTATATGTATTAAATACCCCCATAATCATACAGTTCAATTAAACATCAAACATCCATTTTTTTATTTGGAGATGGAAAACAGAAAAAGACGTTGGTGGTGGTGGTGGTGGGTGAGGTGGGGGATCGGGATCAGCCTGAGATCTGCTGGAATCAGTTGATGTTCCCACCAGAAGAGCTGGAGAGGAGGTGAAGCTCTTCTTCTGGTCTTGGCTCGGTGCTCCTCCCACGACCTGTTCATGGATAACAGCAGGATGGATGGAAGAAACATTAAAAATTATCAGATGTAAAACTTCTCTACCTGTTACGTTTTATGGACCAGCGTAAATGTCAACTGTGTATTTTGCATATTTTAAACTTAATATAAAGAGTTTTATATAAGTTTTATACCCAGCTCTAATCATGCTTTACAAACAGACTGTTCGTCTGCAGCGTGTCATAGTTCTGCACTGCAGGCTAAAGATGGAAGAACTACTTGGTTTTCATTCCTAACCCGACTGAAATGATCATTCCTCTTTGCTCATGACCTTAAATCTGACTAATGTTTATATCTTAGTTTCCACACCGAAGCAGAGGTCATAGTTGGTTTATTGTTTAACCAGCAGCAAAATTCTCCCAAAAAGGAAGGAGAAGAAGTTACATCAACCATGAATCTTTATGACACTAGTTCGAGTCCAACGTCCCATCATGTTCTGTATCTATCCAGTATCTGGAGTCTGCTGCACACAGGAACAAGGTGAGAGTCCAAACCAGCTGAAGACCTTAACAGGCTTACTAGCCTTAGCTCGTGACTGGCAACTGCAGGTGAACCTGGGGAGACAGTTGAAATTTCCAGAGCACTTGGCCTTTCCAGAGAAGGCCAAGTACCAGGTGCTGGTTGAGAACTGCAGAAGGAGCGGGTGGAGGGCACACTGTGAGCCAACTGAGGTAGGCTGTAGGGTTGTGTCAGAGGGCTACAGGAGAGGAAAGCCACCAAGAACATCAGTGACGTAATGGGAAGCGCTTCCAGGTGTTTGTGGATCAAAAGTAAGTGCTTAACAATAAAACAGAACAGAAAATAACTCAAAAGAGACCCAAGCTTGCCACACCATCTGTCTGATCTGTCTGATCACCCCCAGCTAGGTCGCCCAGGTGAGGGTGTCTGAAGATCAAAGACCCGAAACACCCAATGACCCCGGGTACTTCACTGATGATGCATCTGAGCTGCCCATCTATGTAGGTGGTGTTTCTTTAAAACTTGTTACTCTGGCTTGGTCAGTGACTTCGAGGAAAGTCTGGATGGCAACCACGGACAGAGTGGTGACAACTGGAAAGACAGTGGACAGCACGGAGAGACAGCAACTGGGCCAATGAGGGCTAGCAACCTGAATTGCAGCCCCCACATGGGAGCACCATAAAAGCTACCAACAATCCAATGGAAAGATACCCCCAGGGGTGCTCGAGAGGGGTGGAGGATGAGCACCCTGTATGGACTGACTTTCTGGCAAAGATAATGAACAACGGATTATCAACGACAAGTGTAATCTGTGTATGCAGCAAAATCTGTAAGAACCTGAGAGGTCTGAGGATCCACCAGACCAAGATGGGCTGCATCAGGAGCAGGCAAGTTGAGCGACGCATATAGCCAGTGCTTAGCACTGACCCTAGTGAGACGGAGGAGAAGCAGGTCCAGAGCCCCCAAGCCCCCTCCTGCTGCACCTAGCATTCCATCATAACATCGCCGGGTCTTATGGCCTGTAGCACACAAAGCATCAGAGTGGCGGCAGTTTGACAAAGATGTTGATTCAGTTCTTAAAGTAGCATTAAAGGGGTGAGTGGACCAGCAACTCTAACTACTGAGTCCTTGATTGTCAACATTGGCACTGAGAGATTTGGCATAAACAACCTAAAGCGAATGTAAGAGATACTGCAACATCCAGACCAAAAATCAGCCATCTAAGGAAAGAGCTGAGATCTTTGAAACAGCAGCTCAAGAGACTAGAAGAGGAGGAAAGACCAGCCCTCATGGAGCTCTGGAGCATCCTTAGGAAGAAACCTATCTCCCTACAGCGGAGCATCACAGGAAGAGAGGCCCAGAGAGGGCTCGCAAACGGACTGCCTTCATATAGGGATGTTATGCTCGAGCGGTCTGCTCGATCACGTGTCGAGCATGTGACACGGAAGTGTTGTGAGCATTGTCTCTGAGCATTGATTCAGCATGCCAAAAGTCACGTGATAGACCAAACGAGGCCTCGTTACGTCATCAGCGCGTATCGAGCAGCGAGCGGGATCTTTGAAGGGACCGGGCTTGTCAATCTCAGATTCCGAACACTGAGGAGATCGCGGGTTTTTGAGAGGAGATTCTGTAGCGATTGTGCGACATTACATTTTGAAAACAAATTTAGGAAAAGCATCACATCAGCATGAGCTTATAATGAATCACATTTAGCTTTTAGAGATTTGGGGAAACAAACGTCTGCGCAAGACGCCGTTGCCATGGTAACTGCTGAAGGAGCTCAGAGTATGAGAGAAGGACGGAGCAGGCGGTGCCTTCAACATCACAGGTAAGCTTAATTCCCCTTTCTTTATACAGATGTTTTTAAATAGCCTTGCAAAGAGCAGACTTTAAAGTTAATCATAAACTTCAACCAGGAACATCAGAGGAAACGTCTCAGTCTACAGCTGCAGAGGAAAAACCACCACCTGCAGGACCTTAGACACCAAGCTGGTTTCTGATCACCATCAGCAGAGAATTTAATGTTTTTAAACTTGGTTAATTACAATTTTGTTCTTGTGTTTCTTTCAGGTGCAACCTCTCCAAAGCTGGGGAGGTAGTCTGCCAGAAGAGGAGCAGATTGAAGCCTGACAGAAAATACGTTTTTAAATAAAAATCTATGACACATCACAATGTTGCCAAAGTTTTTTTACCTCATAATACATTTCAAGATTCAAAGTGTCTTTGTCATTTGCACAGTAAGGAAACAAGCTTCCCTGAACAATGAAAATCTTACTTTGCCGTCCAACCTGAATGTCATAAAACATTATAAAATAAAAATAAACTATTTGAAAAAAAAAAACTAGATAGAAGATAAACAAAAAAACTGAGTAAATAATCTATGTACATAAATGTGCAGTGTGCTATAAACTGTTGTACCACATTTAACAACGGTCAGCTATACAAAAGAAAACAACACATGAGGTAGACGATAACACACATTTGCAATATCTATTATAAATAATAAGACACATAAAACAGTAAACAATTTTATTACAACTGTATAAAATAACAGTCACTATACCCGTTGCACAAACACTCCTTCCCTCATGCCTTCCCACTGAGTAACTACTATCATTACAGATTGTTTACTTAAGTTACACCACAATTCTGTTACCTAAACAAATGTTACCTAATACCCCTCCTTGTTATTTATATGAACAACAGAAAATAAATATGCACTCGGATGGTAGATTACGTATCGTTTATTGAACAGGTATTCAAAGTTGAGACAGGGATGACAGATGTGAGGTGTCAACGCTGTCCTTCTGATACGTCAGACTCCCACAGCCAGCAGATGGAGCTCTTTGGTTTGGTCAAATGATTCAGAACACTAAGCCATTTTCAAGCATTTGGTTCAAAGTTGGCTCGATGATTCATGAGGCCTCGCTTTCACCATCCCTACCTTCATAGCCAACCCATTCAGGTTCACTAAACAGCTGCTTGGGCAGAAAAGCCGTGGGCATCTCATGGCCTCAGAAGAGGAGATCAACAAACACCTGAGTAACAGCTACAGTGACAGCAGGAGAGAGGAAGACCTGCTCCCTGCTGATTCCACCACCAGAGCCCTCCATCCAGTTTGCCCACCCTTAGAGAAGTCAGAGAGGTGGTTAGAGCAGCACGAGCCAGTGGTGCTCCAGGGCCAAGTGGAGTGACATACAAGGTGTACAAACAGTGCCCGAGACTCCTGCAGAGGTTTTGGAGACTCATCAGGGTAACCTGGCGAAGCGATGGTAGCCAAGCAGTGGCGTTATGCAGAAGGTATGTAGATTCCAAAGGAGGAGGACGCAGAGATCATTATCCAGACCATCTCTCTACTTAGCGTGGAAGGCAAGATTTTTTTCAAGGTTCTTGCCAACTGGCTGACAGGGAACCTCCCATGGAATTCATACATCGACACTGTAGTGCAAAAGGGTGGAGTTCCAGGCATACCAGGTTGTATAGAGCACACTGGAGTGGTCACTCAGCTAATCTGTGGAGCAAAGGAAAACCGAAGAAATTTCTCAGTGTTGTGGCTTGACCTCACCAATGCTTATGGATCCATCCCACACAAGCTTATGGTGACTTTTTAGTCGGAAAACTGGCGCTGACACCCTACCAATACTCACCTGCCTAGACGGCACGGCTTTGGATTATGTCAACTCCTATAAGTACCTGGGCATCTGGCTGGATTCATCTCTGTCATTCGTCACCCACATAAATAATCTCCAAGCCAAAATAAAAGCCAGACTAGTGTTTCTTTTCCGTAATAAAGCCTCTTTCACTTACGCAACCAAATGCACTTTAGTCAAATTGACCTTGCTCCCAATTTTTGACTATGGCGACATCATTTATAAAATGGCACCAAGCTCAGCCCTTAAAAAACTAGACACTCTCTACCACTCAGCCATACGCTTTGCCACAAACGCCCCTTTCCACACCCACCACTGTGATCTCTATAAATTGGTGGGCTGGCCCTCCCTTCACACTCGGCGACTCCATCATTGGTTTCTTTTTATTTACAAGTCAATCTTACACAAGACACCTTTCTATCTCTCATCTCTTCTCCACCTCGCTCGCAGCACTTATCACACCAGGTCAACCGAATTTATTAAGCTCATCATTCCCAAAACCGCCACTGTTTTTGGCCATAACGTCTTCCACTTTGCCGCTGCAAATGACTGGAATACACTGCAGAACACTCTCAAACTTCCAGCTCTGATATCTGTTTCTCTGTTTAGACAGAGACTTCAACAGATTATTGTAGATACTTGTTCCTGCTGACGATGCTGACTCTCCCTTATATACAAGCATTTCTCCACTACTTTTTCTCTCACATAAATCCGTCTTATATACTGTGTTCTACTCCCTTTCCCCCTTTCATTTTTATATATTTGTACTCACTCTGCGTTTTTTTTTTTTTTTTTTTTTTGTATTGTATTGTTGTATTGTGGTCCTGTGTATGCACAGTTGTCTGTTTATATGTATGTACGTTATTTATTCCTGCTGGGGCCTCTTGGCCAGGTCATGTTTGTAAATGAGAACTAGTTCTCAAACATTTTTTTACCTGGTTAAATAAAGGTTAAATAAAAAAAATAAATAAAACAACCCTGATGGCACACCATGTACCCGAGAAGATCTATGAGCCTATTCGGGACTACTAAGGTAGCTTCAGCTTGAGATTCACTTCAAGGGAAGTAACATTTGCTTTGCACCGCCTGGAGAAAGGCATCATCACTGGCTGTACCATATCAGTAGTGTTGTTTACTTTAGGAATGAACATGCGTGGTGGAGGGATGGTGTGTGGGAGGGTGGGGTGTGTGGAGGTGGATGCGTGGTGTGTGGGAGGGGGGGTGGTGTGGGTGTGGGAGGATGAATGGTGGAGGGATGATGTATGTGTGGGAGAATGTATGGTGCAGGGATGGGGGAGTGTGTGGGAGGACGGATGGTGGAAGGATGGTGTGTGTGCGGGAGGATGGATGGTGTATGGGAGGGAGGATGGTGTGTGTGTGGGGGAGTGGTGTATGTTTGGGAGAGTGGGTGATGGAGGGGTGGTGTGTGTGTGTGTGGGAGGATGGGGTACGTGAAGGTGGATGTTTGGTGTAGGAGAGGGAGGACGGTGTATGTGTAGGAGAATGATGTATGTGTGGGAGGATGGGTAGTGGAAGGATGGTGTGTGTGTGTGTGTGTGGGAGGTGTGAAGGTGGATGAATGGTGTGTGAGAGGGAGGATGGTGTATGTGTGGGAGGATGAGTGGTGGAGGGATGATGTGTGTGTGGGAGGATGGGGTAGGTGTGGGAGAGTGTATGGTGGAAGGATGGTGAGTGTGTGGGAGGAAGGATGGTGTGTGTGTGGAAGGATGGATGGTGGAAGGATGGTGTGTGTGTGTGGGAGGACAGAGTATGTGAGGGTTGAATGGTGTATGCGTGGGAGGATGAATGGAGGAGTGGAAGGAGAGTGTGTGTGTTTGTGTGTGTGTGTGTTGGTCTGGGGGGGGGGCAGGACTGGTTCTCGGGGTGTGCGGCTGGGCGCTGGGGTGTGGGGCTGGCCTCTGGTGGTGGCCGTCTGGGCGGGCCGGGTCCCCCCGGGTGGCGTGCTGGCCCTCGGCCTGTGGGGGAGGAGGGTGTCCCTGCGCTCCTGGGCCCGGGCCCTCTGCCCCGTCTGTCCCGGGCGGCCGGTGCCCGTGGGGGTCGGGGACTGCTGGCCTCGGCCCGCCGGGGCCGGTGCCCTGTGTCCGCGGGGCGGCTCCTGGTAGGGTCTCCTGCTGCTGCCTACCTGGGCGGGCGAGTGGTCGTCTCTGTGGACCGGTCGGGATCTGTTGCCTACGGGGGGGCTGGTGGCCTGGGTCTCGGGACTGCTGGCCTGACTCTGGCCTCTGTTCAAGTGAGGTGGCATCTGCATGATCACTCTGCATGGTCACTCCTTCCTGAACGTCTCCACACAGTCTTTGCGTCGCCGTGTGGCCGAGTTCTCCAACACATCCACACAGGTTTCTCTGCGCGTGTTCTTGAATACAGCAGTTTCACTTATATCTATTATCATATTTTTTTTTCTTTTTTTAATTATTTCTGTTCTTATTATTATTATTACTCTTACTCTTATTATTATTATTGTTACTATTATCAACTAGTTGTGTAATGACCTACTGGCCAGGATGATCTTAGCTATATATGTTGTAAGTAGTATGGATTACATGGTCTTCTGTATGATGTTTCAAGTCCCCACCCGCACTCCCCACACCCTTTCTGTCCCTCTCTCTCCCCTCCCTCTTCTCTCTACTTTCTTTTCTCTCTCTCTCTCTCTGTCCCCTCCGGTCGAGTCCAGCATTAAGAGTCTGATTTAATAAAGTTTTTCATCAAGAGGGACTTTATACATGTAGTATAAATCCCTGCTTGATAGAGTAAAATTGCCCAGCACCAGACAGCAGCCAGACAATCATTCTGTTTGCAACGATGCTGGACAAGACAGGTTAAAAAAAAAAAAAAAAAAAAAAAAAAAAAGGAATGAACATGCATGTCAAAGCAGCTGAGGTGGAATGTCGAGGCCCCCTGTCCAGATCTGGCACCCTCCAACCCCAAATCCAAGCTTTCATGGATGATCTAACAGTCACATCAACATCAGTGGCAGGATGCCAATAGCACCTCCATGGATTGGAAATGATCTTTACATGGGCAAGGATGTCTTTCAAGCCATCTAAATCAAGATCCCTGATCCTGAAGAAAGAGAAAGTGGTGAATAATTTCCGTTTTCACGTGGGTGGAGCCCAAATCCCATCAGTGACTGAGCCTGTGAAAAGTCTGGGGAAGATTTTTGACAGCACACTGAAAGACACGGTGGCAGTTCAGTACACTTGCAGGGAACTGAAGCTCTGGTTGTCAACAGGCCTCCCTGGAAAGTTCAAGGCATGGATCTGCCAACTCAGGATCTTGCCTAGACACCTTTGGCCATTGCTGATTTATGAAGTCTCAGCATCTACTGTAAAGGCCTTGAGAGAAGCACCAGTCAGCTCCTTCGCAGATGGCTTGGACAAACCGAAGAGCCTCTGCAGCATTGCCTTGAACAGCAACAAGCTCCAGCTCCCCTTTTCCAGCATCGTAGAGTGCTTTACAAAAATTCAGCAGACAACAGAGTCTCCACTGCAGGCATTGCTGTAAAGGCTGGTCTGAAGTCGCAGGCCCACGAGGCAGTCGAGCGAGGCCAGGTAGACAGCTTTTTAGCTTCTACTTAGCTGGGGTTGTAGGTAAGCTGAGTCAAGCAAAGAATGTGACATCTACAGACTGGAGGTCAATGATTGGCCAGGAAGTGGGGTCACCAAATAAGTCTATGCAGCGATTCTAGATTCCCGCCATTTAAAAACCCAACAACAGGGACAGTTTGATATGACGTTTGCTAACTGTGGCTAAACATCATTCAGAAAAAGTAAACCTTGGTAAGACCACCATCTGGACTGCATGCTCCCTCTGCTATCCATAAGCATGCACATACTGGCATTAGCTTTGTAAAGCTTGTCTTCTCTTGGCTGACCAACTACTAAATAGCAAACTCCCACCGCTACCTACTTGACTGGATGACTATAGCATTGTAGGTGCTACAGTGTTGACCATTAACAGATGTTATCGTGAGCGCTATAGCAAGAAACAACAACTTCCAGGTCACTGAAAATTAAAAATTAATTTAAATTGGTCTGTCTGCTGTTTTTAGGATTTTTTTGTCTGATTGTCTGATGTTCCGATTTTTTTTCCAAATCTTAACTTCAAATCAAAAGTGCAAATACCGCCTGATTGTTTTATTTGTTTCAGATTTCTAAAATAATGATGAAAAACAAGCTGATTATCTAGCTTTTAACTTTTTAGTTAGCAATAAATGGTACATAAACTAATTAAATTATCTAAAAAGCTATAATTGGCAAATATTAATGAATAGAACAATATTCTATAATTCAGCCACAATTATTCACCTGGAACTCTGGGTGTTGAATCAGAATCAATCAGCTTCTCAGCAGCATCGAAACATGTCCTCAAATCTCCAGCTTGTATTTTTTGAGTTAACTCATCTTTTGCTTTTGTCTTCAGATATTTTTCCAGCACACCATCTTCTTCTTCCATTATCACACGGTCATACAGAACTTTTCTGTCACAGCATCGTCCTGCACAACATTTCCACCATCTGATCACAGACATCACAGTCGCCAAGACGAGGATTCCCAAGATCACAGAAAGGCCGATCTTCTAAACACAGATCACAGATCGAAGTGCTATCACAAGCTGATCAGTTCAAAGAACACACTAATTATATTTATAACTTAAACTCTTAAAAAGGTTTTAACACTCACCCTGGACTCGTTCTGCAGTCTGTTGACCTCCAATCGTTCCACTGCTGTAAGGGTGGTTTTGCCTTTGCAGGCCAACTGAGGATATTTAATTTCGTTGTACTTACAGCAAACAAACCAGTCTCCATCGATCAGCACAGAGACCACCCACAGCAATCCAACAAGAGCTGCTTTGATAACGGAGCTGATTATTTCTCCCAAAAATCGACCACGGCAGCAGGAAACCTTTGGTTGGTTCTGTCGCTCATCTGGAGCTGAACCTGCACATTTACATGTGCAAAGATACCTGCCATTTCTATGAAATGTCTTGTCTGTCCAGAGTATTAAGAAGAATATTATAAAAAAAGGCAGAGACATGTATGTGTCACAGTCATCAGCTTCTGGTTGACAAGTGCATGAAACGTCTCTGTCCAGCAGAACATTGTAGGTGAAACTCACCACAATGCTGACAAAGACGCTGACTTTCTGAAAAGGAAAATTAGTCGGAAAATTCCTCATCGTTGGACGTTTTCTCCTGCTGAGAGATGAAGCCTGAATGTGCATCCATACAGACACCGAGCAGGTCGTAATCCAAACCGAAATGCTTTCAGTTCCATGAACTCGATCCACAGGTTGAACCGCCTACAAGCTGCTCTGGAATTTGCTGACTCATCTCAAAACTTTGCAGCTAAATCTCACCTTGATTTACCACAACAGTGAAACCTTTACAGCACCGTCACAACCACAAGAAACGACTGTAAAAAAATAAATAAAAATACAAACTAATAAAACACAACTCAACTATAGACCAGGGATCCTCAATCCTGGTCCTCAAGGGTCAGGGTCCTGCTGGTTAAGGCCCCTGAATTTTAATTGCGAACAAACAAAAGATAGACTTCACAAACATTCGTGTGTGTGTGTGTGTGTGTGTGTGTGTGTGTGTGTGTGTGTGTGTGTGTGTGTGTGTGTGTGTGTGTGTGTTTGTGTTTGTCGTGGGGGGTGGAGCCTTGCGCCCCATGCATTAAACTGTACAGGTGGCTATTTTGTTATAATACAGATATAACACTGTTTTGGCTGCTTTGTTATGATTTACAGATAAAGTTGTACTCTGGTCTCAGTTTTGTCTTCCCAGTGCAATATGTTTATGAAAGCAGTTTTTTGAGTTACAGAAAAAATATCTTTAACAATATGATTGGATGTTCTCTATTCAAACGGAATAAAATACCAGTTATGTTTTTGTATTCTATGTTGTAATTTCACTTTTTGTTATGGTTGATAATGGCGTACTTGTTGAATATAATTTCAGACTGGCAGTCTGTGTCACAAAGGCTGGGCCAGAGACTCCACCCAGCACCGCAGCAGCCGTGTCCTCAGAGGAAGTCCTGCAGGTGCAGAGGGAACCATCACCGCCATTAACCAGGTGGACAAGGAGCTGAAATGGAGCCTGTATTGATGGAAATTTGGAAAACAATTATAAAAGGATTGTGTGAGAATAAATAAATAAAGGAAATCCATCCATAAGCGTTGCATCACTTCTAGACCTCCAGTCTGTCCCACTCTGCTGGACCTCAGAATAAATGACCGACGTTTACTTTACGCATCTTCTTTTACTGACTGGTAAAGGTTGGCAGCAGACTCTCCACATCATCATTTCCAGGATTTTATTCTAGAACGTTGGTGTCGCAGTTTCCCTTTTTCACAGATTTGGAGGTAGGAACATTCACCCACCACGTTTGGTTTGTATAATTCCCAAAACTTGACTATAGTTGGTGAATGCCTGTTGTTGTACCGATGCCAGCTTTATAAATGAGGCCCCTGGTCCTCCTGAGCATTGGGGGGGACTTCTGCCTTGAGGAGGATGGGTTGCGCTTGGGCTCCTGGGCGCCTCTGGGGTGTTGTGCCTGGCGGGATCGTAGTGGCCGTCCTTGGCCTCCTGGGCCTGTGCTCCGTGGCAACGGGACACTCTGGTTGGGGCCTTTCTTTGCTGCCCTCTGGGTGGATGCTTGGGTGTCTCAACGGTGGGCTGGTTGGGATATATGCTCTGGGTTGGTGGCTAGTCTCCCAGGTCCCAGGGCCCCTGGGCTCACTCTTTATCTTTGTAAAATGGTAAATGGTCCGTATTTATATAGCGCTTTTCTGTACCTGGATACCCAAAGCGCTTTACATTATACATCACATTCACCCATTCTCACACTGATGGCGGAAGCTGCCATGCAAGGCGCTCGACCACGACCCATCAGGAGCAACTAGGGGTTCGGTGTCTTGCCCAAGGACACCTCGACATGAACACGACTTGGCCGAGGATCAAACCGGCAACCCTCGGGTTACAAGACGACCGCTCTACCTTGCTGAGCCACGCCGCCCCTTTATCTTTGTGGTGGCCTGGTTGCATTTGCACAATGACTGATCACTGATTCATTCCTGACATTTTGCCCCTGCATTTACTAACCTCCATGCCGAGACTGTGCCGTCCTGTGGGTTTCATCACCAATAACTACAGTTGTGTTCATGTTGTTTTTGTGTTGCTGATGTTTCTGTTGCTCTGATTAATTTTTTCTTTTACAGGTTGTCTTTTTATATATTTTGATGATGTCAGTGTTGTTTTCGTGCAGATTGCAGGTAGGTTTCTGTTTTTATTTTCTGCTAAGATTGAACAGCTGATGTTTTCAATCTGGTGAATCCTCCTGTCTTTTTTTCTCTTCACTTTCATTTTCTCTTTTGTTTACTACCAATAGTAAACAAGGACTGTACAAAGGTCGTGGTATTCAGCTAGTATGGTATCTAGATCAGCAGGTGGTTCAGGTGACTTGCTGGAGGACTGAATAGCAGATTTTAAGCGGTTAATTAAGTAAAACAAGCTCCAGCTGCTAGCCCAATAGATTTCGGGATTGTACAAGGCTAACCAAAGACTTCCTAAAATGAGAGGCAGACTCGCAGCAGGAAACAGAAACGTGGTTATTTCACTGTGGTTACCAGAGGCAATCAATGTGACCAGACTGGTCTTGTGATGCCAGTCAAACTTGTCCCATCCAGATCTGTAACAGAGAGTGTAGTTAGCAAGGGGACCAGTGGAAGGTTAAGTTAGTGGGTCACACTGGAATCAGTTCTGTTCTGGCCAGAATCCACATGCACCTGGAGAGGATGTGAAGTTAGTTGCCAGGCTGATCGTCCTGTTTAAGCTTTAATAATCTCTTGTCTTCATGGGAGAAACACAGGAGATGCAGTTTAAAAAAGATTCCTGAGGCACAAGGAGAGGAATGGTATGAGCCTGATTAACATACAAACAGTGAGACAATCTGGCTAAAAATGGAGCTCCTGCAGGTCCTGGACTTCCTACATACCTGCTCAGCCCTGCCTGGAACTGAGTAAAACCAACACACCAGAGCTGAGAACAGACATGACAAGATGTTCTTCTCCAGGTTGCTGTTTGCCCAGATGTTTTATAACAGGCTGTGGCTGCAGTTGGGCCGGTCCTTGTCGCTGTGGCTCCTGATGTAGACATGGTCTTATAGTTCCGTTACCGGCAGCCTTTTCCTTTACCATTAATTTGACATGCAAATGTATATTTAGAGGCCTGGTGACACGTTTTATCTGTCCAGAGTATTAGGAAAATAAAAATACCACATGGCAGAAACATGTGAACGAAACAGTCCCGAACTACGTCCTCGCAGTTACACTCCATATCCCCGTTCAGCAGAATGTTGTAGGTGAAGCTCACAACGATTGTGAGGAAGACGCTCACTTTTGAAAAGGGAAAATTTAGAAGAAACTCCTTCATCTTTGGAGGACGGGTTGCATCTGCTGACAGTTGAATGTGAAGACACAAAGACCCTGTCGAAGATACCACAAGCTTTTCCTGTTCTGTAGAGATCACCTGCAGAAAGCTTTGCAGCCCTGAAGTCTAAGAACATGTTGGGTTAGCTGAGCTGTGGAGGACTGAGGGTTTGTCATGGAAGAATAAATGTTTTCCAGTCTTTCTATAATCTTAATATAAAGATCAGGAACAAGACAAACATAAATATTTCCTGTAAAAGTCCAAACTGTCAAAGTATCTAACACGTTTTAGACTCACCTTCTGTACACTTCGGTCTGACTTTTGTCTTTTAGTTTAGATAATAATTTAGTACAAAGTAATATGCATATTAAGAATGTAATCTGGCTTAACTCTACTATGAGGAAACAATATCTTGGGCATCCATCCACACCAGGAGCCACCATGACCACAGAGACCGCCACCGCGGGGACAGCCCATATGCAGGCAGGCCGGGGCCACAGCCATTAGGGCTGCAGTGCAGGGCCTCTAACCCAGACCACAGCCATCCTCATGGCAACAATCTTGCAGACCAAGCAGCCAAAGGTCTCGGCTTGGAGGGTCTCTCCGTGAGGAAAACACTGAAGATAAAAATGTATAAAGTAGAAAATAAAAAAAAACTAAAAATGATAGGATACGAGCCATAAGTAAGATAGTTTAGTTGCACCAGGTTTTGATCATAGATTAAGTAGCTGTGTTGTTCCAGACTATCCAAATGATCCTTACTTTGTCAGCCCAGGTCTTCCTCTCTAGACATCTGTTGGCCCAGACGTTTTTTCCAGGCTGCCGTTGGCTGAGACGATCTTTTTCAGCTTATTGCTGGTGTTGGCCCACACGTCCTTATTCAGGATGGAACCTTGGAGAACCCCACAGGTTGTTTTGGTTCACTCAGATTGTTACAGACACAAAGTAGTCCCTGTCTTTTAAATATGTTGTGATAAATCCCGCTGTTCTCTAACTGAGAACTGATCATCACAAAAATTTTTATGTTCTGCTGGCAGTCTTTAAAATCTTTCTGAAAATCCTCTGTGGCGTAGACGATCAGAAGAACTTTGACCTCCTCGTCAGTCCATTTATCACATGCTCAGTCGTTGTTGTCCGCAGCTGCAACCTTGGTTTTTTAAATATAGAGGGGACACAAGAAGTGGAAATCTGATGGAGAAAAAGCTGGTAGAAACATTTCATCAGTGGTATTTCCACCAATATACCGTTTCCTGATAACCTCTGTTTGGACTTTTTTGTTGACAGTAACAGCATCTAAAAGAAAACCCAGGAATGTTCGGACAGAGCAACATCACCACAACCTTGGAAATATTCAGACCTTTAGAGACGACCAGATCCAGACAGGGTCCTCTGGTCCACATACTGAGTTAAACCAAAGTTATCAAGAATGCAGTTCTTTGGTCCCTCCGTCCTCCAGGTTATCAGCATGAATGTTGGAATCACCAACAATAACTACACCATCAGAGACGACAGATTACTGACAGCAGTTCACAACGTCACCAGAAACGCTGCTCAGTGTTTAGGTGGCCTGTATATGTCAAGGACCTCCACACGAGAGGAGGAGTCAGACACAAAGTTTTTCTAAGATATCTGCTGTATTGGAGGGAGTCATTAAAGCAAACAGCCCCTCCTCCACCTTTCTGATGTGGTCTAGCTTCACCCACAGAGCTGAAGTCTGGAGGGGTCGCTTCTATAAGACCAACCATCATTTTCTCTGTCGGACCAGCTTTCTGGTAACAAGAAATTAAGTTTGTGCTTTATAATAAAAGCATTGAAAACCAGTTTAAGCACCATGACACAGTTTAATCCCACTAACAGCAAAGATCTGGGCGACATCTTACGTCAGCTGAACTCCTCTTGCTGTTTGGACATCCTGCCCACAGGTTTCTTCAAAAAGGTCCCAAAGGCTCTGGAGCCAGATCCGTTCCAGATTGTGAACTGGTCTTTAATTTAATAATATTAACAATGGAAAAAATGTCAGTCTTAGTCTTACTGGACCTCAGTGCTGGAGGTTTAGCACTGAGCCCGAGTCCCCGTACAGGGTCCTGGTAAATGTATTGAGGAGATTAATGACTGGATGTGTCTGAACTTTCTCCAGTTAAACAAAAACTAAACTGAGGTGATGGTTTTTGTCACCACAGAGCTTCATTTTATACACCTAAAAACCACCAACCAGGCCAGAAATCTGGGTCTAGTGATGGACTCAGACCTAAACTTTGAGAACCACATGAAGGGAATCACAAAGCCAGCCTACTATCAGCTTAAGAACATATCAAGGGTAAAAGATGTGATGTCTCAGCAGGACCTGGAAAAACTAGTCCAGCTTTCATCTTTAGTCGGCTTGATTATTGTAACAGTGTTTTTACAGGTTCTACCTAAAACATCAGTCAGACTCCTGCAGCTGATCCAGAACTCTGCTGCTCCAGTCCTCACTAAGACCAAGAAAGTGGACCACATCAGTCCAGCTCTGAGGTCTTTACACTGGCTGCTGGTCCGTCAGAGGATAGACTTTAAAGTTCTGCTGCTGGTCTAGAAAGCTCTGAATGGTTTAGGACCAAAATACATCAGAGCCCCTTGACCCAGTATGAACCTACCAGAACCCTCAGGTCATCTGGATCCAGTTTCTTATCAGTTCCAGAGTCAGAACCAGACATGGAGAAGCTGCATTCCACACTGGACCTTTATTTCTTCTACTTTATCTATTTACATTAAGTTTTTTTCTTTCAGTTTTAACTGAACTTATTTCTTTTAAAGTTTGTTTTTTGATGCACCTGTAATGCTTTAAATGTTTTATGTGAAGCACTTTGTCTTGTAGGTGAAATGTGCTGTACAAATAAATTTGCCTTGCCTTAACCCGACGTGGGCTGATGCTTCAGCGCACCGTGTGTGGTAAAGTACCTGCAGCTGACACAGCTGATGTCACTGAACCGCCTCTTTCTGCTTTGCACCGAGCAGTAAAGTGGGCGTGGCCCACGGCACGGCCTCACCTGGTTGTAGAGCGAACATGCTAGCAACAGAGCCCAGCAGCAACATAAACAGTAACCTGAAACCAAGACAGAAACTCACCTGAATAATGCAATAACTTAAACCCAGTTTAGGTGAAAGTAAAGGTGTTTTATTTATTCATTCAGTAGAAAAGTTTGACAGTCCAGCAGTAACCGTCCTTTGTAGAATTAATGGACGAGGGATCCTGTTGGTTTAAGCATCAACAGCTAAATCTTCATTAATCGTGGAACGTACTGGAAGCCAATAAGGAGGGAAAACACTGATGGTCATATTTACTGTTTGTGTTCTGGCAGCTGAATTCTGAACAATCTGGTTTGTACATTTACCACCGAGGCAGTAAAACAGCTGATGCAGTAGTCACGTTATGGGAAATGAGGGCATGCAGTGCAGTTTTTGTGTCATTTAAAGATAAAACGTTGAGTTCAGGGACATGGAGTTTAAAACTTCACCACTCTGAGGGTTCTTGCAGCAGGATTCATTTGTTCCACCAAGAAACCACCAGATAGCAGCATTTCTTTCATCATCTGGTGGAAGAAAATCATGTAAATCTCTGCTGAGTTCAGCCCTGAACTGTAAGATTGTTCATCACTGTTGATATTATGTCTTAAAAACATGTAATAATTAGTACAGCACGGAGAACACCTGCGGTTTGTGTACAGAAACTTGTGGACTAAATAAGAATTATTTCATGAGTTAATATGAGGAATGTGTTTCTACGTGGTATTTCAAATGAAGATCTTAGGAAGGAATCAGTGAGGACAGTTTAATGTTCAGTCCATCTTTATTCCCTGTGATAGATCAGTGAGAGTTTCAGCGTAGAGTCCATCTGTTACACAAGATTTACACAACTGGTGGAAAAATAGTACTTAGACTTTAAATGATGCAGGTGATGGTTTACCAGACACTGCTGTTGGCGGGACAACGTGAATGATGTTAACGCCGCCTTTACTGCATTCATGCAAATATTAATAAGTTTTTATATTAAACAGTAAAATAAGCAACTTTACCAGGAAAGAGGCAAACAATAAACCATGGATGACCAAAGGGCCACTACATGCCTGCAAGAGGAAAAATAATCTATAAATACTTTTTAATTAACCCTTAATCACACCTAAGCACATTTATGTGTTGTGATGGAACTGGGTTCCAGGTTCCACCCTGTGCCTGCTTCCACAGACACAGTGCAGTGGGCCGAGGCTCTGTCACCAGATGAAAGAAAACGGTGGTCGAAGGCTTGCGTTTACTTGGAGCTTTATTGTGGTGATTGCTCCTTAGGATGCGGTGAAGTAAACCAGCGCTGGTGATATTTACAACGATATTCACACTATTTACAAGTCGACTATGATGTCGTCCGCTACTCATTCACTGTTTTCACTTTCCCCAGTTTTCACTGTACAATCCATCTAATTCACCACCATCGGCATCATTCTCATCCTTCATCCAACAATCTTCATCCCTTCATTTATCAATCTCAATCCCTTCAGCCCCCCCATTAAACCCACGGTCAGTCCTCTTTAAAGTTTGCTTCCCGGGTACAAAAAGGGGTGTGTCTGGCAGGACAACCAATCACATCACAGCTCTACTCATGACATTCAGCTGAACACAATCTACTCATCAGGTAAGTAATCACATCAATTACATCATCCCCAAAAACTCACAGGTAAGTGAACAGGTAAAATACAAAACAAATAGAAACACTAACCATTCCCCTCCAAACAGGTAGGTATGTTTGTGTGTGTGCCGTAGGTGATTGGAACTACCACTATGGTGACAGCTGACCCTGTCACATGTGTGTTAGGGTGCAAAAAGGAATTTTTTTAAAGGGGTGACAGAGGGTTAAGAACAAAATAAGCAGAAATGAAATCTATTAAAATAAATTATTTATGAGCTATGAGAAGACTTCATCAGGAACATCATGGTGACGTATTACATGAAAATTAAAACAATATTAGGGCTGGAGGGGAAATAATAAATTATGTAAAACAGACTTTATAATTGTGAAAAATGGTGACACCTTATTTTCTGTTGTGGCGGCTGCTGGTGAACTTCTACAGAACCTCCATGGAGAGCATCCTGCAGGACCAGAGGGGCTTAGCCCGGCTCAGGTCTGGACTCCATCTACACCGACCAAGTCCAGAAGAGGGCCAGACACACCCAAACCTCCAGAGCCACACACACTGAAGATTCACACCTTCTCAGACACACACACACACACACCTCCATCCTTACTCCAGATGATCTTCATCCAACCTGTAAATATTCCTGTCTGCTGGGATTTCTCTCAGTTTCTGTAAATATAGACAAGTTCTGTATCTTTTACATATTTTATATCTTTATTTATGTGTGCCTAAAATATCTCTATTTTCTTATTTGTGTGTATTTAAGCTCCAAAATGTGGTTATGCTTGAATAATGACGATGAAGATCTTGAATCTTGGAATTAGGTCTTAATATTCGTGGTGTAAAGGAAACAGTTTTTAGGTGTAATGACTGAAGAAAAGTCTCGTACTGAAGCTGCAGTGCTTTGAATCTTAAGTATAAAAATCTCCCTTTCTTTCATTTATGATGTATTGTGTTGAAATGTGGTAAAGTACTGAGGTATCTAAGCATAGTATTTGTATGGTACACACTCAAGTTTTTACCATAAAGGTTCTCTGTCCTACAGACTCGCTTCACACATGAACATGCATTCTATGCAAATGAGCATCCTATAGGCAAACTCTGTGATTGGAGGACACAGGACTGAGGAATTGTCTTTGTTTAAACCCTCTATAAGACAGAACGACACATCAGGTCTTTAGGTCTTCATTCTGGTTTTGGGACCATCAGGTCTTCAGGTCTTCGTTCTGGTTTTGGGACCATCAGGTCTTCAGGTCTTCGTTCTGGTTTTGGGACCATCAGGTCTTCAGGTCTTCGTTCTGGTTTTGGGACCATCAGGTCTTCAGGTCTTCGTTCTGGTTTTGGGACCATCAGGTCTTCAGGTCTTCGTTCTGGTTTTGGGACCATCAGGTCTTCAGGTCTTCGTTCTGGTTTTGGGACCATCAGGTCTTTAGGTCTTCGTTCTGGTTTTGGGACCATCAGGTCTTTAGGTCTTCGTTCTGGTTTTGGGACCATCAGGTCTTTAGGTCTTCGTTCTGGTTTTGGGACCTCCAGATTTTGCTGCAGAAATCTGTTTTGATGTCTGAACTTTTGTAATAAACTTCTTTTTATTACTCATGTCAGCATCCAGAGACGTTTTTGTCTGAAAGCCAATTTTTCCACATCTCCTGATCAAGATACATCAAATCTGATGAAGATACATCAGCTGATTTTTCATATGACAGAAAAGAGCAGTAAGGATCATTACTGGGAGTAAAAGCCGACATTCATTCCATGAATTTGTCCCATTTGTGCATCAAAACTGATGAAATTTTATGAAATAGTCGATTAGAATATTTCACTTGTAATGTTTAAAGCTAATTAAAACCAGCTGCCAGGTTCAGAGAAGAGAACGTTATTGTTCACCGAAAGGTGTAGAAATCTTCAGGAAACCACACGAGGAGCGATTTTTTCTCCGTTTGTGGAACAATTTAGACAAAGAAACCAAGAAGTTAAAAACTGTTTAAAAGAAAAATGAGAGCAGACGTGTTAAACATGATGAAGCAGGTGAAAGTGGGATGAATTCTCAGTGTGTTGAGCTGTGAAGACACAGACGGAAAAGAAATAAAGTTTTGTGACTGGTTGTTGGTGAAAACCTTCTGTACACATTGTTGTGATGGCTTGCTGCTGACTTTTCATTCAAAATTTCCTAAAAGACATGACTGATGTTAAAATTGGTTTTGGTTTATTAAATGAATAAAATAATAATAATTTTAAAATTCAGGACTTAAAAGTGAAAATGATTTAAACAACTTCTTTGTAAGTTTAGGTCCTTTTCTTGCAGTAAAAATGATGATAAAGGAATAAATAAAGTAAAAGAGGATGAGATAAATAAAAATGCTAATTTAGAAAAAGATTTAGAGGTGAAATTGTCACAAAGCAAAAAACCTCTTATGCTTTGCTGCCTGAAATAAGGAGGTTTTGTGTTTTGTTTATTGTTAGCTTGGATTTGTTTTGATTATTAGAAGTCTGCCTGTGAGCGTGTATTTATTTTGTTTGTAGTATTCCGCCTGTGAGCGTGTATTTATTTTGTTTGTAGTATTCCGCCTGAGAGCGTGTATTTATTTTGTTTGTAGTATTCTGCCTGTGAGCGTGTATTTATTTTGTTTGTAGTATTCCGCCTGTGAGCGTGTATTTATTTTGTTTGTAGTATTCCGCCTGTGAGCGTGTATGTATTTTGTTTGTAGTATTCCGCCTGTGAGCGTGTATTTATTTTGTTTGTAGTATTCCGCCTGTGAGCGTGTATGTATTTTGTTTGTAGTATTCCGCCTGTGAGCGTGTATTTATTTTGTTTGTAGTATTCCGCCTGTGAGCGTGTATGTATTTTGTTTGTAGTATTCCGCCTGTGAGCGTGTACGTATTTTGTTTGTAGTATTCCGCCTGTGAGCGTGTATTTATTTTGTTTGTAGTATTCCGCCTGTGAGCGTGTATGTATTTTGTTTGTAGTATTCCGCCTGAGAGCGTGTATTTATTTTGTTTGTAGTATTCCGCCTGAGAGCGTGTATTTATTTTGTTTATAGTATTCTGCCTGTGAGCATGTATTTATTTTGTTTGTAGTATTCCGCCTGTGAGCGTGTATTTATTTTGTTTGTAGTATTCCGCCTGAGAGCGTGTATGTATTTTGTTTGTAGTATTCCGCCTGAGAGCGTGTATTTATTTTGTTTGTAGTATTCCGCCTGAGAGCGTGTATGTATTTTGTTTGTAGTATTCCGCCTGAGAGCGTGTATTTATTTTGTTTGTAGTATTCCGCCTGAGAGCGTGTATGTATTTTGTTTGTAGTATTCCGCCTGAGAGCGTGTATTTATTTTGTTTGTAGTATTCTGCCTGAGAGCGTGTATGTATTTTGTTTGTAGTATTCCGCCTGAGAGCGTGTATTTATTTTGTTTGTAGTATTCCGCCTGAGAGCGTGTATTTATTTTGTTTGTAGTATTCCGCCTGAGAGCGTGTATTTATTTTGTTTGTAGTATTCCGCCTGAGAGCGTGTATGTATTTTGTTTGTAGTATTCCGCCTGAGAGCGTGTATTTATTTTGTTTGTAGTATTCCGCCTGAGAGCGTGTATTTATTTTGTTTGTAGTATTCCGCCTGTGAGCGTGTATTTATTTTGTTTGTAGTATTCCGCCTGTGAGCGTGTATTTATTTTGTTTGTAGTATTCCGCCTGAGAGCGTGTATTTATTTTGTTTGTAGTATTCCGCCTGAGAGCGTGTATTTATTTTGTTTGTAGTATTCCGCCTGTGAGCGTGTATTTATTTTGTTTGTAGTATTCCGCCTGAGAGCGTGTATTTATTTTGTTTGTAGTATTCCGCCTGTGAACGTGTATTTATTTTGTTTGTAGTATTCCGCCTGTGAGCGTGTATTTATTTTGTTTGTAGTATTCCGCCTGTGAGCGTGTATTTATTTTGTTTGTAGTATTCCGCCTGTGAGCGTGTATGTATTTTGTTTGTAGTATTCCGCCTGAGAGCGTGTATTTATTTTGTTTATAGTATTCCGCCTGAGAGCGTGTATTTATTTTGTTTGTAGTATTCCGCCTGTGAGCGTGTATGTATTTTGTTTGTAGTATTCCGCCTGTGAGCGTGTATGTATTTTGTTTGTAGTATTCCGCCTGTGAGCGTGTATGTATTTTGTTTGTAGTATTCCGCCTGTGAGCGTGTATTTATTTTGTTTGTAGTATTCCGCCTGTGAGCGTGTATGTATTTTGTTTGTAGTATTCCGCCTGTGAGCGTGTATTTATTTTGTTTGTAGTATTCCGCCTGTGAGCATGTATTTATTTTGTTTGTAGTATTCCGCCTGAGAGCGTGTATTTATTTTGTTTATAGTATTCTGCCTTTGAGCATGTATTTATTTTGTTTGTAGTATTCCGCCTGTGAGCGTGTATTTATTTTGTTTGTAGTATTCCGCCTGAGAGCGTGTATGTATTTTGTTTGTAGTATTCCGCCTGAGAGCGTGTATTTATTTTGTTTGTAGTATTCTGCCTGAGAGCGTGTATGTATTTTGTTTGTAGTATTCCGCCTGAGAGCGTGTATTTATTTTGTTTGTAGTATTCCGCCTGTGAGCGTGTATTTATTTTGTTTGTAGTATTCCGCCTGTGAGCGTGTATTTATTTTGTTTGTAGTATTCCGCCTGAGAGCGTGTATTTATTTTGTTTGTAGTATTCTGCCTGAGAGCGTGTATTTATTTTGTTTGTAGTATTCCGCCTGTGAGCGTGTATTTATTTTGTTTGTAGTATTCCGCCTGAGAGCGTGTATTTATTTTGTTTGTAGTATTCCGCCTGTGAACGTGTATTTATTTTGTTTGTAGTATTCCGCCTGAGAGCGTGTATTTATTTTGTTTGTAGTATTCCGCCTGTGAGCGTGTATTTATTTTGTTTGTAGTATTCCGCCTGAGAGCTTGTATTTATTTTGTTTGTAGTATTCCGCCTGAGAGCGTGTATTTATTTTGTTTGTAGTATTCCGCCTGAGAGCGTGTATTTATTTTGTTTGTAGTATTCCGCCTGAGAGCGTGTATTTATTTTGTTTGTAGTATTCCGCCTGTGAGCGTGTATTTATTTTGTTTGTAGTATTCCGCCTGTGAGCGTGTATTTATTTTGTTTGTAGTATTCCGCCTGAGAGCGTGTATTTATTTTGTTTGTAATATTCCGCCTGAGAGCGTGTATTTATTTTGTTTGTAGTATTCCGCCTGTGAGCGTGTATTTATTTTGTTTGTAGTATTCCGCCTGTGAGCGTGTATTTATTTTGTTTGTAGTATTCCGCCTGAGAGCGTGTATTTATTTTGTTTGTAGTATTCCGCCTGAGAGCATGTATTTATTTTGTTTGTAGTATTCCGCCTGTGAGCGTGTATTTATTTTGTTTGTAGTATTCCGCCTGTGAGCGTGTATTTATTTTGTTTGTAGTATTCCGCCTGTGAGCATGTATTTATTTTGTTTGTAGTATTCCGCCTGTGAGCGTGTATGTATTTTGTTTGTAGTATTCCGCCTGAGAGCGTGTATGTATTTTGTTTGTAGTATTCCGCCTGTGAGCGTGTATGTATTTTGTTTGTAGTATTCCGCCTGTGAGCGTGTATTTATTTTGTTTGTAGTATTCCGCCTGAGAGCGTGTATTTATTTTGTTTGTAGTATTCCGCCTGTGAGCGTGTATTTATTTTGTTTGTAGTATTCCGCCTGAGAGCGTGTATGTATTTTGTTTGTAGTATTCCGCCTGTGAGCGTGTATTTATTTTGTTTGTAGTATTCCGCCTGAGAGCGTGTATTTATTTTGTTTGTAGTATTCCGCCTGTGAGCGTGTATTTATTTTGTTTGTAGTATTCCGCCTGAGAGCGTGTATTTATTTTGTTTATAGTATTCCGCCTGTGAGCGTGTATTTATTTTGTTTGTAGTATTCCGCCTGTGAGCGTGTATTTATTTTGTTTGTAGTATTCCGCCTGAGAGCGTGTATTTATTTTGTTTGTAGTATTCCGCCTGTGAGCGTGTATTTATTTTGTTTGTAGTATTCCGCCTGAGAGCGTGTATTTATTTTGTTTGTAGTATTCCGCCTGTGAGCGTGTATTTATTTTGTTTGTAGTATTCCGCCTGAGAGCGTGTATTTATTTTGTTTGTAGTATTCCGCCTGTGAGCATGTATTTATTTTGTTTGTTTGTAGTATTCCGCCTGTGAGCGTGTATTTATTTTGTTTGTAGTATTCCGCCTGAGAGCGTGTATTTATTTTGTTTGTAGTATTCCGCCTGTGAGCGTGTAGCCTGTTTTAGGGACATTTTGGTTTGTTTGGTTTGATTATTAGTGTTAAAATAATTGTTAATAACCCAGAAGGGACATTTTTGGTTTGTTTATTTTGTTTTATAGTTAAACCATAGCCAGAGAAGGATTGTTTGTTTGTTTTTAGGAACCCATTTTTGTTAATAAAGAACATTGTATTTTATTTATCCTTGGTCTGGCTTCGTCTGTGTTACTGTCCTATTGACCCCTGGACAAAAGGGGGACGTAACATAGTGGGGGCTCGTCCGGGAGTTTATTGTTATATTTAATAAGAATTTATTAGGTAGGTGTGTGTGACACGTGGTATGAGTATCCATCGTGGTGCGAGTGGTTGCTCATACTATTGCGTGTTTGTGTGGCTCCTTTTCAGGCACGGTAAGTAAAACTGAACTCAGTTTGTTTGGCATTGTACGTGTAAGGATAATTGTAAGTTTGTGAAATGGCTATGCAACGTGCTCCGTTTGATCTGGATCGGTTCATAGTGGAGCCGACCCTGGATTGTTTGGAGGAATGTCGTAAGGATGATTTAGCCTTAGTGGCAGACCACTATGACATTCCATGGCCGAAACAGAGTCAGGAAAAAGGAACTGAAGTCATTAGTGCTGGCAGGCTTGGTGGAACAGCAGGTGCTTCAGGTGCCTGAGGTTGCTGGGAAATCAGAGGATTCTCCTGATGAGGCTGTTCCCTCCACCAGTGTGGGTGGAGTAGAGGCTGAGCAGAAGGCTCAGCTGGGTCGGGTTGACATGGATGAGGAAATTGAGGATGGTGATAGGCCTGAGACGCCTGTCACGCTTCCCCGTTTTGATCCTCTCCAGTTAGACAGCGACTCTAGTGCCTCAACGCTGAGTGCACGTTATAGGTTGAAGCTTGCCAGACTTCAAATGGAAGCCCAGGAGAAGGCCAACAAGCAGCGACAATTTCAGCTTGAAATCAAAAAGCTGGAAATTGAAGCCGACAAAGCAGTGCGTTTACGGCAGGTCGAGCTGACTGCCCAGGCCAAGGTCACCTCGCCGTGGATCTCTGCTGCACCTTCGGGGTCTCAGAGTCCCATGGCTCCGTATGACATCTCAAAGATCATTCCTTTTGTTCCGGTGTTTGGTGAGTCAGATGTGGACAGCGTGTTTTGCAGTTAGCTCATGACGAGTTATGGTCGGGGCATATGGGCATCTCCAAAACCTTTCAGAGGGTGTTGAAGCATTTCTTCTGGCCGGGAATGAGGGCAGATGTAGTGCAATTTATAAAAAGCTGTCATCTCTGCCAGGTGGAAGGTAAACCCGATCAGCTAATTCCCCGAGCTCCGTTACACCCGATTACAGCAATAGGTGAGCCGTTTGAAAGATTAATAATCGATTGCGTAGAGCCATTGCCAAAAACACGTTCAGGGAATGTTTTCCTGTTGACACTGATGTGCGTATCAACTCGCTATCCGGAAGCCATCCCACTGCGCAGAATAATTGCTAGATCGGTGAGTAAAGCCTTAGTTAAGTTCTTTTCGTCATTTGGGCTCCCGCGTGTAATCAGGCCAATCAGGGGACAAATTTCACATCTAGGATATTTACTCAGGTGCTGCGCGATCTGAACATTTGTCACGGGACCTCTAGTGCCTACCACCCGGAGAGCCACGGAGCTCTCGAGAGGTGGCATCAGACATTAAAGGCAATGTTACGTAAATATTGTTGTGCCGACAACAAGCATTGGGATGAGGGAGTCCCTTAAGCATTGTTCGCCGCACGTCAGGCCCCGCAGGAATCCTTAGGATTCAGTCCTGCCAAGTTAGTTTTTGGGCATAACCTTCGTGGTCCCCTTAAACTCCTCAAGGAGGAGTTGTTAGACATACAGGCTTCCCCGAGCCGTAATGTTTTAGATTTCGTGACAACCTTCCACGATCGTCTCATTCACGCTCGTGAATTCGCCCCAGCTATGCTGAAGGAGTCGCAAAGTAATATGCAAAACAAGTATGATAAGACCGCTGTCGCTAGACACTTTAGAGAATGGAAGAAAGTTCTGGCATTACTCCCGCTCTCCAGTACTGCTTTGGCTGCTCGCTTTTCAGGGCCATATGTCATTCCGAAACAGTGAAGTGACACCAACTACATAATAGCAACACCCGATCGGAAACGGAAAACCAGAGTATGTCATGTCAACATGCTTAAGGCGTATGTTTCCCGTGATCCGGGAGCAGTGAGTGAACAAAACTCTGAGATTTCAAGTAGCATTGTGCTAGTGGTAACAGAACTTAATAGAACCGATGTTGGGCTACCCTCGCGAGTAGAGACCTTGTTAAAGCCTCGTCTGCCAAATTCCCAGATGCTGGAAGCTTTGTCAGCAGTGCTGCAGCATCTATCAGAACAACAAAGGGCTGATGTGTTACTTCTCGTTTCCAACTACTCGTGTTTATTCAATAACGTACCAACTCAAACGACTATTGTCAAGCATGACATTAATGTGCAAGGGGCTGTTCCCATTAAACAACATCCTTACCGCGCCAATCCAACCAAACGCGCTTGAATGAAAAACGAAACGGAGTATTTGTTAAGACACAGTTTAGCTAAATGCAGTAGCAGTCCTATGGACCACTGGACAGAAGGGGGACGTAACACTCGTTATCATGAGATAACAAGAAAATCACGGTTTCCATAGCCCTGGTCATGACCTGAGCCTCGTTTCTAAACCTGAGCGTAGCAAAGCGGACTACCGGTGGCGTGCGTAGGGGAAACAGGAAATGCGGCGCACAAAAACAATCACAATCAACCCTAAAGCTGTGCACATGAGGGAGCGCCTTGCCCCGCCCACATGGATCTATATAAATCCCAAAATTGACTATATTTGGCATATGCAGTTTTTGTACCTACACCAGCTTTAGAAATGAAGCCCTTGGACATTTATATCACCCGCCTCACACACAACGCAGTCAGCATTGTGAGGGACTCCAGCCCCCTTTGCTTAGCCTGTTCAGCCTCCTGCCTTCTGGAAGAAGGTACCGGAGCCTCGGGCTGCTCTAGCAGACCCTTGAACAGCTTCACCCTCCAGGCTGTTAGAAAGCTGAACTCTCCCCTCCATGCCTGGGTGCATGTATATGAAAGGCTGCTACATGGTCTGCAATCCTGCACCTGGCCACAGAAACTGAGAGACCTCCCTCTTTTTCCTCCTCCACAATGATTGGTCGCCTCCGGTTTTGCATTCCTTCGGGGGGGTCAACCCTAGAGACCTCGTTGGATGACTACTCCACAGCGCTTCCTCATCAACAGCCAACCAGCCTAAAGACTGGCCTTAAGAGCGAGGAGGCATCAGAAATCAGGGCAGCTGTGTTCCTTTGACCCACAGCTCGCCAACTCTGGGATTGGCATTAGTCGTGGCTGGTCTGAGTAACCTGTAGTGGTTTGTAAGTGTAGCTGAGTAAATTTTCTACATAAATGTAATAATCATTTAATTTTATGAACGTTCTCAAAACCTGTTGATATTCTTTATTGTGAAGTTATCATTGTCCCGTAGAAAACATTTGCTTGTTTGGTACTGTTGCCAAGGTTCCTAGTTAGCTGTTGTAGTGAGGGGGACTTAATTAACGACGCACTGCAGGAGCATGTGTGACGTTTTTCAGCTTCGTGGCAAAAGCTGGAAAACCATTGTGAGGGTAAGACGTGTTAAAATGCTGTCTCTCCCTTTGTTAAGCTAATTACTTGAAAAGCAACTTGTTTTGGTTTAAACTCCTAAAAAAAAAGTTATTAAATAGCTGCCGATCTGTGTTTTGAGTTCTTTTTTTGGCATTAAGTTTTGTTAATGTTATTAAATCTGTCGGGGATTTTCCCTCGCTGCTTTCTGGCCTGCTGTAGGAAACTGGGAGAGACCGTGTTGCTGTCTGACCGTGTTGCTGTCTGTGTCTGACTGCCCCTCCTGCTATCCGCAGGTGCGTGTTTTCAATAAATGTGCAGATCCTGATCCCTGCTGTGGCATCCTCATTTGTCAGCAACCATTCAAGAGCCGCTACATAAGCGCATTGATAATCCCTTTAAGTTTGAGTATAATTGAGAATCTGTGCTCTCTTCCTTTTGTGACTTTTGGTTCACAGATATCTCTTGGTTTGGGTTGAATAGATATTTGATTTGGTTTGTACAAGAAAGCTCTATTTTGTATTAAGGTTAATTGTGAGGGTAATATTTCAGTTTGTAAAGTACTTTTGGATTTAGATTTGGAAATAGTTTTTTTGTTTTGTAATTAGATTAAGGACAAATAAAGAGATTTTGGTTTTGTATTTAAAAGGGTTTTGTTATTGTTAATTATTTGGTTAGTTTTATGTTTAATTATTAGCTCAAATGAGGACACGTTTTGTTAAGTTTTCTTTTACTGAATTTGACTACTTTGGTTGTTTTGAAATTTGTTTTGTAATAAATAATTGTAAATATCTTTACGTTTGGCCCAACTTCTTTTGTTACCAACCTGAATATCCCTGGATTTGAGTAGGGGTCGTAACACTGAACTATATATATATATATATATATATATATATATTTAAACATACTCATATTTTTTCTTCTCTAATATATTTTTTCACACACTTTTTCTTTTCATTAAACTATTCTTTGTATTTTTGCACCGTGGGATGGAGAGAAACAACGTTTTTGACTCCGGTGTAGGTACTCCTGTAGGGCTGGGTGGTTAATTGAATTTTAAACTCAATTATGATCTGGATTTTCAACGATCATAAAAATGAAATGGTCTGATTATTTGCTCCATCTCAGTTTACTCTTATGCTATTTTAAGTTGCAAATCGAGCGCCACTCGCAGTGCTCTGCTGCAGACTCCTCCCCCTGCTGCAGACTCCTCCCACAGACCCCTAACCGCTTTGGTTAAATTCAACTCGAGCTGAACACACCTCTCAAGTTATGGGCTGGACACACGGGAGGCGACGTCGCTCCTTCTCAATCATTTTCTATGGAACTTGTGCGATGAGGTGAAAATCGCTGCCCTCTTCCAGCTCAGCAACATTCGTGCATGGAAAATATTGTATCGCTCAAGTGGACGTGCGACATGAGAGAAAAGAAAATGTTCAACTTTTCCCTGCTGCAGCGGTGCATCTGATTTAATCAGGAGAGAGCGGATTTATTAAAACGAAGAGACGTTTCTCTTTGTCTAAACCCATGCAGATAGACATCATGAAAACTGCTCCCAAAAGACAATGACAAACTTTTTATTTATTTAATTATTTTTTTAATAAATGCGGTTTTAATTTATGCCAGACAGCAAAGGTAAGACATGCTTTCTGACTTTTACAAGCGTGCAGCATAAATCGGGTCTTCTTCTGCTTCTGGTTCAGTGAATCTTGGTCATATTAAGATGAAACTTCCAGCTGTGGAATCTGTGAGATGTGAGCTTTCAGTAGAGGAGCCGTTTGTTCGTGTTCATGGGGAGACGCCATCTGTGTTTACATGTTTTTTGGACTTTGTGTACCTGGTCTTTGAATTTGTTGTCTTAACTGTGTTTGTTGGTGATAGAAATGGTTTTATTGAGCTGGTAGCTGAGATTCTGGACTTTCTGTGGACACCACACATGTTTATAGTTACATCTACAGACCTGACGCTACACCCGGAAACCAGATGTTAACCCTTAACTCCCGGTAGCGGAGGCTGCAGGTGCAGAGGTGAAGCTAAACAGTCAAGCTAAGAATGAAAGTTTAGAGAATTTATATCCAGAAATGTGGATAATGAAGCAGTGAAGGTGCATGGATGGAAGTTATTGTGCATATTGTGAATATTTCTCTCTCCTCACCATCTAGAAGCTGTGAGATTCTCATCCTGCTTTCTGTCTGTTCACCTGATGCTGATATTCATCACATATTGTTCCTTCTGTGTTTACAAGGAAGCAGCTTCACAGCTTTAAATGCATAACAATGCGATTAATCACAATTAAAATTTTTAATCGTTGCCCAGCACTATAACGAACATTTTTTTCTCACCAAAGACCTGCGCTCAGTTAACACGGTGAACAATCAGGATTTAAGAAACTCATCAACACTTCAGACTAACTGCATCGCTGCCACCAGTTTAATCGTGTCTCTCCTGCCCTGGATGATGAGTGTGGTGAGGGTGTTGTGAAGAACTCGGTTACAGTCCAATGTTTCTCCACCACTACGAACCTGTGGTCAAGCCGCACCAAAGAGCCAGATATGACTCACATTTCAACGTATTAACAAAATGTCTCCAGTTTTTTCCAGACCACACCGGGCAGAACATAGCTGCTCGTCTGAGACAAACTGTAGCTACTGGGACCTGGAGGAAAGAAACTAGTCTGGCTTACCACATACAAGCTTCAAATGTCACATTGGTGCCCTACAGGCCTACAGGAAGCTGAATTTCCTGCCCATGAAGACAAACCAGTCACTCTGATTTTTCTTACAACTATTTTTTAAAAACAAGAAAGACATTAATTTGAATACAAACATTGTCATTTATTTATTTTAAATTAATTGGAAAAGAAATGACAAATGTCCACAGAATAATTCATGAAATAACAGTGATAAAGAGCTTTACCCTCTCATTAAAAATATAACAAACACTGTAGTTAAACTATTCACTGAAGCTTGAAGCATAAGGCTGCATTAAATAAAAATGTCTGCAACAGACGTTTCTAAATCAAATTTTATTTATAAAGCACGTTTCATACATGAGGAGCACAAAGTGTTTCACATAATAAAATGCAGATAATATAAAATAATTAAAAACACACCTTCTCCGGCCCCCCACCCACAGCCATCCCCATGGCAACAGTCCTCCAGACCAAGCAGGAAAAGGTCTCAATGTGGTGGCTCTCCATGAGAAAAATGTTAAGAGAAGAAAATCAAATAAACCTAAAAACAATAAGAACAATTAGAGCGACAAGAATGAAAGTTTAGGTCAAAGAAAAAGATCAGCAACGCTTAAAGTTTCATTAAGTTGCACCAGGTTTGATCAGCTGTGCTGATCCAGTTGATCCTTACTTTGTCGGCCCAGGTCTTCCTCTCCGGGCTTCTGCTGGCCCAGGTCTTTCTCTCAAGGGTACTGCTGGCCCAGGTCTTCCTCTCCGGGCTTCTGCTGGCCCAGGTCTTCCTCTCCGGGCTTCTGCTGACCCAGGTCTTTCTCTCCAGGGTACTGCTGGCCCAGGTCTTCCTCTCCGGGCTTCTGCTGGTTCAGGTCTTTCTCTCCATGGTACTGCTGGCCCAGGCTTCTGCTGGTCCAGGTCTTCCTTTCCAGGCTTCTGCTGGTCCAGGTCTTCTTCTCCAGGCTTCTGCTGGCCCAGGTCTTCCTCTCCAGGCTTCTGCTGGTCCAGGTCTTCTTTTCCAGACTTCTGCTGGACCAGGTCTTCCTCTCCAGGCTTCTGCTGGTCCAGGTCTTCCTCTCCAGGCTTCTGCTGGTCCAGGTCTTCCTCTCCAGGCTGATGTTGGCCCAGGTGTTTTATAACAGGCTGTGGCTGCAGTTGGGCCGGTCTTTGTCGCTGTGGCTCCTGATGTAGATCTGGTCTTATTCTGGTTCTGTTTTCTTCGTGCAACTCCAGGTCTTGCTCTCCAGGCTGCTGTTGGCCCAGGTCTTCCTCTCCAGGCTGCTGTTGGCCCAGGTCTTCCTCTCCAGGCTTCTGCTGGTCCAGGTCTTCTTCTCCAGGTTTCTGCTGGCCCAGGTCTTCCTCTCCAGGCTTCTGCTGGTCCAGGTCTTCTTCTCCAGACTTCTGCTGGACCAGGTCTTCCTCTCCAGGTTGTGGCTGCTGTTGGCCCAGGTGTTTTATAAGAGGCTGTGGCTGCAGTTGGGCCGGTCCTTGTTGCTGTGGCTCCTGATGTAGATCTGGTCTTATAGTTCTGTTTTCTTCTGGCAACTCTCTCGTTTGTTGTGTAGAAAGTGGTGGTTTAACGGACTTTTCAATCAGCTCTTCAGTAAAATCCAGACATTCTGTCCATCTGCCTTCACGGATTTTGCTGAGATAGTTTCTAGTCAGCTCACCTTTGGCTGCTTGCCGCAAAGTTTCTCTCAGCTCGTTATGTCCCTCTTTCAACAAGAGTTTGTCATAGATAAGTTGAGATCTTTTTCCAGAACAGCATCTTTTCCATTCGCACATTGATGCCAAGGCTCCCAGAAAAAATAGTCCAAAAAGAAGCCAGTACCCAAAAAACTGCAAAGAGAAGCATCAGAGACGGATTCAGCAGGAATTTCATGGCTTGCAACTGGAATAAAACTGAAAACAAAGACTCACCCTGGAATCATTTTTCAGTTGAATGATGGCCATTTCCTCCCCAGCCGTCATGTTTTCTTTCTTTAAGCAGGCTAACGGCTTTTGTTGATCAAACCTATAGACTGCGAAGCAAACATACCAGTCTCCATCAATGAACAAAGAGACGACCCACAGATGGCCGACACAAAAAGCCCTGATAACACGAGCCACCAAAAAACAGCAGAAAGTCTTCCGGTAGCCTTTTCCTTTACCATTAATTTGACATGCAAATGTATATTTAGAGGCCTGGTGACACGTTTTATCTGTCCAGAGTATCAGGAAAATAAAAATACCACATGGCAGAAACATGTGAACTAAACAGTCCCGAACTACGTCCTCGCAGTTACACTCCATATCCCCGTTCAGCAGAATGTTGTAGGTGAAGCTCACAACGATTGTGAGGAAGACGCTCACTTTTGAAAAGGGAAAATTTGCATCTTTGGAGGACGGGTTGCATCTGCTGAGAGTTGAATGTGAAGACACAAAGACCCTGTCGAAGATACCACAAGCTTTTCCTTTTCTGTAGAGATCATCTGCAGAAAGCTTTGCAGCCCTGAAGTCGAAGAACATGTTGAGGTAGCTGAGCTGTGGAGGACTGAGGGTTTGTCATGGAAGAATAAATGTTTTCCAGTCTCTCTATAACCTTAATATAAAGATCAGGAACAAGACAAACATAAATATTTCCTGTAAAAGTCCAAACTGTCAAAGTATCTGACACGTTTTAGACTCACCTTCTGTACACTTCGGTCTGACTTTTGTCTTTTAGTTTAGATAATAATTTAGTACAAAGTAATAACATCTTAAAATTTGATTTAAAATGTAAAGAAAAGAATTGACTTTTGTTACCCGTAAAACATGCATGGTAAGGGTTATGTGCATGTGCAGAGCTGCAGCTTGTACCCTCCAGCTTATACCTACAGGAAGCTGTATTTCCTGCCCATGAAGACAAACCAGTCACTCTGATTTTTCTTACAACAATTTTTTAAAAACAAGAAAGACATTTCATTTTAATACAAACATTGTCATTTATTCATTTTAGATTAAACTGGAAAATAAATGACCCAAGTATAACCCAAGAAATAACAATGATAAAGAGCTTTACCCTCTCATTAAAATATAACAAACACTGTAGTTAAACTATTCAGTGAAGCTTGAAGCATAAGGCTGCATTAAATAAAAATGTCTGCAACAGACGTTTCTAAATCAAATTTTATTTATAAAGCACGTTTCATACATGAGGAGCACAAAGTGTTTCACATAATAAAATGCACATAATATAAAATAATTAAAAACACACCTACTCTTCCTCTCACACACACCCAATGCCGTGATGACATCCCCAAGAGGCAACATGTACAGATTAAAAAGTATTGGGCCTAAACTGGAACCTTGGGGAACCCCACATTTTATTTCCTTGATTCCTGAGGAGGAGGATGTGAGAATAAAACCAGTGAAGAACAGAGACATCCAGCCATGTTTAATAAAATGTGGTGATCTACTGTATCGAAAGCTGCACTTAGATCCAGCACAACTTGGACTGAAAGTTTTTGTGAGCCCATGTGACATCTGAGGTCATTAACAATCTTTAAAAGGTCGTCTTGATACTGCTGTTTGCCCTAAAACCAGTGATATTTTTTCTATAATATTGTGTTTATTCAAAAACTCATGTAACTGGATAAAATCAACTTTTGCTATGATTTTACTTTAAAACAGTAAAATGGATACAGTTCGTAGTTATCAAGAATGTTTGAATCTAAATTCCTGTTCTTCAGGAGGGACCTCACCACCGCCATTTTTCAGGCAGATGGAAAGACGCCCATCTGAAGAGAGTGAAATGTTTTTAAAGGCAATGTGGGAATTGGGTCTAAAAGGCAGGTTGTTGAATCTAATAGCATTCATTTTACTTGTGAAGTGGTCTGCAAATTCCTCACATGGGGTACATGGGGTGGCTACTCAACCAGTTGAGCGAAACGCTGCTCCGACTGGGATTTTAAACTCTATGTAGGAGCCAAATTATTGTGTTATGTTTTGATGGATTTATATTGTTTCTGAATGGCTGTTATTTGTTCTATTTGCTAGTTTATGAGATAAAAATGTGAAGTATTAGGATTTGAATTATGAGTTGAACTAAATTAATGAATTGTTTATTTTGATTGTTTACTGTTGCGCATGGTTGATGCCGTTTCTCATCTCCGCCCCCTCTTTATGGACAGGTGACTGCAGCACCTGGGCTATATTAGTGTTGGCTATTGGGGCCAGGTGAGCTCTCGGTTTCAGGCACGCAGCTATACAGTTTTAGACCGCGGCCAGCGTTGGTTATTTTTGTTTTGTTTTGATAAAAAGAAAGAAAGATGCCTGCCAGTCATGTCATGGTGCGGTAAGAAACGCTAACACTTTTGGAAATAAAATCATTGATCCAGAGGAAAGAAATGTTTGGACTTCATGATCATTTGTTTTGAACCAAAGAGCGCTGGAGCGCGTCGAACTTGGATGCATGTAAGCGGAGAGCAAAGAGCGTCTTTTATAAGAAAAGAACGCGCTAACATTTCGTCTAAAACTTAACTGCCTAAGGGATGTCAGCAGCTTGTAGTGGAGTCAAGCGGGACACACAGTTCAACTCTGCTTTGTAATTGTGGAATACGTGTACATACACGGAGGATCTTCAAACTTTTGTCTGCCAACTGGAATCATGAATGAATGAGCTTGTGGACACGCCCACACAGGAAGACGCTGTTAAAAGAATGATCCCGCAACAAGTCCTTGAATTCAAAGGAGTGAGCACTCAAACACTGGTGGTAATCAAACAACCACGACTGACTAAACTTGGAACAGAATCCATGAGAGGCCTTGTGACGTTTGGAATAAATAAATAAAAGAAATGGATGAAGAAGTGTCGGCAAAAAATCTGTCCAATATTCAGCCACAAGGGGGTGATGTTGAGTCATGTACTGGAACGGAAAATGAAAGTTTGACGGAACCCGAAAAGGAAAAAAGGGTTGTTAAACACACTGCAAAAGGTTTGGAGTTGTTTTTGGTGAATACTCAGAAATCAAGAAACTCAAAATGCAAACAAACTAAAATACTAATGGAAACAATGAAAGAGCTCATGCAATCAGATGGAAATGCAAATAAAATAAGACGTCATTTAGAGGAAACGAACAAGCTTTGTGATGAAGCATATGAATGTCAAAATTCACTGAAGGGTTTTCTGCCTGAAAATGAATTCGAAAAGCAAACCCAGTGGCTTAAACAAAGAATGGATAAATATTCTGCTTTTGAACAGGATGCGCAAATATGGTTGGGTGAATGTAAACAACCAAAGGTTTGTGATGAACATCAAATAAGTTTACCCTCCATTATTCAAGGTGACAAGCAACCCAGTGTTGTAAACTCGGACATTGGACCGAGTGACAGCGTTTCAAATGCTCCAAAATCAAAAGTCAAATCTAAGTCTCTTGCATCAAGCACGTCATCAACATCACATGCTCGCATAAAGGCAGAAGCTGAAAGAGCTGCTATCATGGAAAGGTTTGCAGCACTAAGTAAAAAACATGAGCTGGAAGCACAACAAGAGCAATTAAAGAAAAGGCAAGAACAACTGGAATTGGAAACAGAACTTGCAGCTGCAATGGCAAAAATCAATGTACTGGAGGTCATGGGATCAAAACTGGGCTCTGAAGCATCCAGTGGAAAGGATGGGATGGCTTCTTACTTCAGAAAGGGAGCTGCTCAAGCTGCACATGCTCATTTGGAGCAGCCACAAGTGGTGAAAGCAAAAGTACGGAATGGAACACGATCACCATATGTCAGCACTCAAGGGATGCAATACCACTTACCCTCTGGCAGGCCTCCTGATCCGCAGTATTCACTGAGACAAGACCTGCAACTGGACCAGAAGTCTGTTGTGCAGCAGCGCACACATGCCATGGTTGACAGGCCCAACATCATATCCAGACAAGAAAACAATAAAGCACACAATTTGACAGAGATCATGGAAAAACAAAACAGAATAACAGAAGCTCTTGTAAAACAACAAAACATATCATTGTTACCTTCACTCACCATACCAGTTTTTAGAGGTGATCCACTGGAATATCAGTTTTTCATGAGGGCTTTCGAACATGGTATTGAGGAGCGAACGGACAACCCTAAAGACAGACTTCACTTTTTAGAGCAGTTCACAACTGGCCAAGCACAGGAGCTGGTGCGCAGCTGCCAGTATATGCCATCAGGAACAGGATATGTGGAGGCAAAAAGACTGCTGAAAAAACACTTTGGAGACGACTACACAATTGCCACAGCCTACTTGAATAGGGCATTTAGCTGGCCAGCTATAAAAGCGGAAGACGCTGAAGCTCTAAAGCGTTTCTCATTATTCCTAAATAGCTGTCATAATGCTATGAACACTGTGGACTATATGGAGGAATTGGATCATCCAGCCAACATGAAAGTCATTATCTCCAAGCTTCCTTACAAGCTAAAAGAAAAATGGAGACTTAAAGCTTGGGAGCTACAGGACCAGACCGCAAGGAGAGCTAGATTTGCGGAGTTGGTGCAGTTTGTGGATAAGCAGGCTCAAATTGCATGTCATCCAGTATTTGGCAGTTTAAAGGAGATTGCTCCAACCACAAGAGGGAGCTCCTCTGCGCAACAACTGCCAAGGTCCAGCAGGGAGAGCAAGAGTGGTTTTGTCACCAGTGTGACACCAGTCACAGAACTCACAGCAGGAGGCATTGTTGTTCACGGCCCATCTGCTACAAGAAAATCCGACAAACTTTGTTTATTTTGCAATGAATTTCACAAACTTAACTCCTGCTCCCAAATTAAAAAGAAAGCCCACAAAGAAAGGCTGGAGTTCCTGAAAAAGAAAGGAGTGTGCTTTGGATGTTTGGAGGTGGGGCACATGAGCAAAGGATGCTCTCAAAGACTGACCTGTCAAGTATGTTTCCTCAAGCACCCCACCATTTTGCATATCACAAACAGTAAGGCCATAACAAACCTTCAAGACAAAGAAAAATCTATCACAAGTGGTCTGGTGGAAATAAAAAGCCAGATGCATGGGCCGGGTAAAACGGGGGCCGGTGTATTTGAATCTGTCCTGGCTATCGTTCCTGTGAAAGTAAAAAACAAAAGAGATGATAAAACAGTCTTGACGTATGCCTTCCTAGATCCAGGCAGCACTGATTGTTTTTGTACCAAGGCGCTTCTCAAACAGTTACAACTGACTGGAAAAGCAACTGACATACTGTTACGCACGATGAACAAAGAGCAAGTCGTCAAAACAGCTACTGTGTCCAATTTGGAGATATGTAGCTTGGACAGTAGTGAATACATTGATCTTCCTGATGTTTACATGCAGAAAGAAATCCCTGTACAAAAGGAAAACATTCCTGCAGAAAAAGATTTGGAACAATGGCCATATCTGAAAGAAGTTAAGCTCCCACGAATTGATGCAGATATTGGTTTGCTGATTGGCAGCAATGTTCCCAAGGCATTGGAGCCATGGAAAGTCATAAGCAGCAAGGAGGATGGACCATATGCCGTGAAAACTGCATTGGGTTGGACTGTAAATGGTCCTTTTCGAAAAACCAGTGTCTCAAAGACTGGTAAACAGATTGTCATGGCTTGTAGGATTTCTGTTGTCAAGTTGGAAGAATTGATGCAGCAGCAAATTGAACAAGACTTCCCAGAGCGACGGTATGAAGAGCATCTTGAAATGTCACAGGAGGACAGAAAGTTCATGGAAAGTGTCTCAAAGTCCATAAAATTGGTAAATGGACATTATAGTATTGGACTGCCGTTAAGAAAAGGAGACACCAAATTTCCAAACAATCGCTGTGTCGCTGAACAGAGGGCACTTAATTTGAAAAGGAAGTTTGCAAAGAACAGCAAGTTTTATGAAGGGTACAAAATGTTCATGATGGACATGCTGAACAAAGAATTTGCTGTTAAGTTGACACCTGAAGACAAGGCTAAGACAAGCCACAGTAACAGAATTTGGTACATAGCACACCACGGCGTGTACCACCCAAAAAAACATAAACTCAGGGTGGTATTCGATTGTGGTGCTAGCTGTCAGGGTACCAGTCTAAATGATCACCTATTGCAAGGTCCTGACCTGACCAACAGCCTTGTTGGTGTGCTCACTAGATTTCGCCAGAAACCTGTTGCCTTCATGGCTGATATTGAAGGGATGTTTCATCAGGTCAGAGTCCCTGAGGAAGACTCTGACCTGCTAAGGTTTCTTTGGTGGCCCGACGGAGATTATAGCAAAGAGCTTGAGGAGTACAAAATGGTTGTACACATATTTGGAGCTACGTCTTCTCCAAGTTGTGCGAATTTTGCTCTGCGGCAGTGTGCAACAGACAATTTGGAAGAATTTAATGCAGAAACCACCTCTACAGTGCTTAGAAACTTTTATGTCGACGATTGTCTCAAGTCTGTAGAGAGTGAGGAAGAAGCCCTGTTCCTTGCCAAGAACCTGAGCACTTTGTGCGCCAGAGGAGGCTTTAAGTTAAACAAGTGGATCAGCAATAACAGAGCATTGATTCTTACCATAGACGAGGAGGACCGAGCCAAGGAGGTCAGAGATCTGGATTTTGACCAAGACATCTTGCCTGTCGAAAGAGCGCTAGGTGTACAGTGGTGCATTGAGACAGACTCTTTTAAGTTCATGATTCAGCTCCAAGATAAGTCACTCACCCGGCGTGGGATCTTATCAATGGTTAGTTCCATTTATGACCCTCTTGGAATGCTGGCCCCAGTCATTCTTCCTGCTAAACAGATCTTGCAGGAGCTCTGCCGCTTGAATCTTGGATGGGATGAGATTATTCCTGAAGGTCTCCGTCAAAAATGGTTTACCTGGTTGAGAAACTTGAGCTTTGTGGAAGACTACAAGGTGAGGAGATGCCTCAAACCTGATGATTTTGGTCAACTTGAATCTGCACAGCTTCATCATTTTGCTGACGCGAGCGAAGGTGGCTATGGCACCGTCTCCTACTTGAGGATGTCAAACAAGTATCAGCAAGTTCACTGCGCCTTTGTTATTGGCAAAGCTAGAGTGGCTCCTCTAAAGCCTGTAACTATCCCAAGAATGGAGCTCACAGCAGCCACTGTAGCAGTAAGAATGGACCGGATGTTACAAGAAGAGCTTGAAGTCCCTCTTATGCCATCAGTCTTCTGGACCGACAGCACTTCAGTGTTGAAATACATAAGGAATGAAACATCTAGATTTAACACCTTTGTCGCTAATCGAATCGCAACTATTCGATCTGCTTCCAGTGTTTCTCATTGGAGATATGTGAACAGTGGCCTGAATTCTGCTGATTGCGCTTCAAGAGGGGTTTCTGTCCCCAGCTTCTTAAAATCAGGGACCTGGATTTCAGGCCCAGAGTTTCTGTGGCTACCCGAATCTGATTGGCCTAAGACACCAGATTCAGATTATACTCTCACTCCCGAAGATCCAGAGGTTAAGATACTTGTATCAAACGCTGTCATTGTGGAAGAGAGCGCAAGCGTTATCGGTAAGCTGTTCTTATGGTACTCTGACTGGCACCGTCTTAAAAGGGCTGTGGCCTGGATTCTTCGTGTCAAAGCTATACTAAAACTGACAATCTCAAAGAAAAAGGATTTCCCTAGGAATAAAAGGAATAAAAGGGACATACAAGCTCTATCTGTGCAAGATCTGCAAGAAGCAGAAGTTGCAATCATTAGTTTCTGCCAGGAGACAAACTTTGCTGATGAAATGACTGCCTTAAAGAAAGGACACGCAGTGAAAACAAGCAGTCATCTCCGCAAACTGTCACCAGTTCTTCAGGATGGCCTGATAAGAGTCGGTGGCCGATTAAGCAGGTCTGCTATGCCGTCGGAATCCAAACACCCTGTCATCTTGCCAAAGAACCACCAAGTGACACAGCTCATTATCAGACACATCCATGAGAATGTTGGACACAGTGGAAGAAGTCACACTCTGTCACGTTTGAGACAAAAGTTCTGGATACCAGGAGCCATCTCAGCTATTCGAAAGATAATCTCCAAATGTGTCATCTGTAAAAAAATAAGCGCAGTGAAAGGTGAACAATTCATGGCTGACTTACCAAAAGAAAGGGTCAGTCCGGATGAACCGCCTTTTACCAACACGGGTGTAGACTTCTTTGGCCCATTTGACATAAAGCATGGAAGATCTACTGTAAAGCGATATGGAGTCATCTTTACCTGTCTCAATATTAGGGCAGTTCACATTGAGATTGCACATAGTCTCAACACAGATTCCTGCATCAATGCAATTAGAAGATTTGTCTCCAGAAGAGGCCCAGTTAAAGTCATGAGGTCAGACAATGGGACCAATCTTGTCAGAGCAGAGCGTGAACTGAGAGAGGCTGTTCGAGCTCTGGACAACTCTAGAATTCAAACTGTCGCTTTAAAAAAAAAGGCATTTCTTGGCTGTTTAACCCACCTGCAGGATCTCACCATGGAGGAATCTGGGAGAGACAAATCCGAACTATCAGACGGATTCTCAGTGCTCTCCTACACCAGCAAACATTGGAAGATGAAGGACTTGCTACCTTACTTTGTGAGGTAGAAGCTATCGTTAATGATAGACCAATCACTACAGCAACCAATGACCCCATGGATTTGGAACCTTTAACACCAAACCATCTACTACTTCTCAAAACAGAACCTTCCATTCCACCTGGAGTGTTCAAACCAGAGGATTCTTACAGCAGGAAGAGATGGCGTCAAGTTCAGTACATGGCAGATGTATTTTGGAAGAGATGGATAAAAGAATATTTGCCTGAACTACAACAAAGACAAAAATGGACAAGGAAAACACAAAACTTTGACAAAGGGGACATCGTCCTAATCATTGATGATACAGCTCCAAGAAGTTCATGGCTTATGGGCCGAATCACAGAAACCTTACCGGATGCCAAGGGGCTTGTTAGACAAGTGCAAGTTCAGACCAAAACCAGCACTCTCCGTAGGCCTGTAACCAAACTTGTTCTTCTTATGGAGGCTCCATGTCGGGACTGAAATCCAAACAAGTACACACATGCCCCCCACAACCCCCCACGAGTCCCTTACACACACATGCACACATTCTTGGACGATTATGCTTACTGCCCACAAGGACCTGTGGACATCGTAATGGACTTTAAAAAAAAAAAAAAAAAAAGGGACTTTGGCTCCTAGGTCTTATTTTTGGTAATTGACATTCGTTCCTACATGCCAATTAGGGGCCGGAATGTAGGAGCCAAATTATTGTGTTATGTTTTGATGGATTTATATTGTTTCTGAATGGCTGTTATTTGTTCTATTTGCTAGTTTATGAGATAAAAATGTGAAGTATTAGGATTTGAATTATGAGTTGAACTAAAGTAATGAATTGTTTATTTTGATTGTTTACTGTTGCGCATGGTTGATGCCGTTTCTCATCTCCGCCCCCTCTTTATGGACAGGTGACTGCAGCACCTGGGCTATATTAGTGTTGGCTATTGGGGCCAGGTGAGCTCTCGGTTTCAGGCACGCAGCTATACAGTTTTAGACCGCGGCCAGCGTTGGTTATTTTTGTTTTGTTTTGATAAAAAGAAAGAAAGATGCCTGCCAGTCATGTCATGGTGCGGTAAGAAACGCTAACACTTTTGGAAATAAAATCATTGATCCAGAGGAAAGAAATGTTTGGACTTCATGATCATTTGTTTTGAACCAAAGAGCGCTGGAGCGCGTCGAACTTGGATGCATGTAAGCGGAGAGCAAAGAGCGTCTTTTATAAGAAAAGAACGCGCTAACACTCTAACTCTGACCAATGAGCTGCTGTGGATAACACAAAGGCTGCAGGATTTTCTCAGAGCGACCCACTGATGCAGAGCCCAGTCATATCGAGGCCATTGCTGGCATTCGTTTAGCTGGACGACCTTGGTAAGGCGGCACCAACTGTGCTAACACTCCGCCAACACTCTGCCAACACAAATTTTTGACACTGCCTTCATCAAATCAAATCAAACTTTATTTATAAAGCGCTTTTCATGCCATAGGCAACACAAAGTTCTTTACATGATTAAAAACATAAGAATAAAAACACTCAATGAAATCTTTCACACATTCACACGCTCACACGTGTACACACACATGCCAATCCCAATACCCCCCCCCCCACCCCACCCCACTTCCAGCTAAAAATGACTGACTGAGTAATTAAGTGAATAAATAAGTAACTAATTTTAGTAGTTTGAGTAAAATGAAAATAAAATAAATAACATGCTCCATTCATGTGAAGCATCGATGGGCAGAGAGTATTGTTTGGAAACAAATACTGTGAGTTCTATCCAAAGCATTTACTAGAATTTGAACTGACTGCTCAGGTTTATCCTTTTTTATCTATATTTTCCTATAATTATTTAATCTTGTATAGCAGATTTTATTTAGGTACATATTTTGATTGTTTGTCATTCTTATATATTGTGAAGTTTTGTAAGATATTGTGAGAACGAGCCAGTCTTTTGAATGGCTCTTTGTAAGGAACAGCTCCTCAAGATCCGGCTCCCTTCAAAGAGCCATAAATCCCATCTCTAGCCAGGACTTCACCAACACTCCGCCAATAGAATAGCTAGAATAATATAGCTATTCTAGTCCCCTGAGTTGGATCAGCTCTCTTGAAACCACCTGTATGTGTCAGCTATTATCAGCATGACTGAATTTCTTCTTTCAAATGAACTCCCACTAAGGGAATCCATAGATTCAGCTGTTTATGGAGTTCAGCAAGACGGCACCTGTAAAAGTTGAAGGAATGTTTGGGTAGTACGTCTAAATGATTTTCTCACAATAAAAACACACATTTCATTATGCAAACAAGTTTATTCCAGCACCACGCGACCCGATATACAAAGACAAACTTTACCACACAGTTGGAAAAATGACTGTTCACAAAATTGATAGAGATAAGGAAATAAAGCTGCTAGGGTTAGCATAGCAAGATCCTAAAAACCAAGAACACTTAAACAGAACACAATTTACTTAAAAAAAGAAGAGCTGTCTAAAGATTGTAAGGACATTGTGCAAACAAAAGAGATGCACACAGATGCTAACTCTCCACTTCCTGATTCGGCTCCATGAACAACTCTGCCGAAGAAAGGGAAAACAGAGCTGACGCTCTCTGAACTACAATATTGTGCAGCTGGTCACTGAAAACATGAAAGTAAGTGCTGAAAACCTGACTGCAATGGTCAAAAGAAATGCTACTGAGGATCTCAAGGAGACTTCAGATTTCCTATTCAAGGAAGCCCAAGATACCAAAAAGGATGTTGCAGTTATTATTATTATTATTAGTATTATTATTATTGTTATTGTTATTGTTATTGTTATTGTTATTGTTATTATTATTGTTATTGTTATTGTTATTATTGCAGTTAGATTCCAATGATGTATAAAAAAATGCTAAATTAACCTTTATTTGCATAAAACACAAGCTTACAACATGAAACCAACATGCAGAATAATTAGCATAAAAAGAGAAATACTGAACAAGATTAATGCACATTAGAAGACTTACAAGCTGTTAGACCAATGCTGTCTCAGTTTAGAAGTGAATCGACAGCAGCTTTTCAGAGGGCTCATCAAATTGATGAGTCATTGTGCAAAACTTAATAGGCTGTTGGATCCATTTCATTTGAGTAAGGTGTGTTGAAACAGGAAACATTGAAAACCTGCAGGACAGCGGCCCTCGAGGACCAATTTTCGGCACCCCTGCTGTAGTTTGACCATAGCTGACCAGTATAAAACAGTGTGACAGGTTCTGAACATTGTTCCATTGAACTGGGAATGTTTGATGGGCATACCAAAAGGCTAAAACTTGTAGGAACACCTCAGTCTAGTCATTTAAAAATAAATTTTTCATGACTGACTCCATCAAAAGAAATACTGATTAACTAAGGCTGTGTATCCAAATACAATCTCTGTAAGTGCATAGAAACACAGGTCAGTACTGTACATATAAACACATTTATAAACATACTAAAAATAAAGCTTTTTTTTTTTTTTTTTTTTAAAGGCCGCTGTAGGAAATAGCTGCCTTACCAGTGTCTCTTATGCACCCGAGTGTTTCTTTCTTTCTTTCTTATCATTTTATTCCTTATTATATATATATATATACATCCTATTGAATATTTTTTAACTCTAGTATGGCATTTGCAAGTCGTCTTGTTTATTCAAGAGATCAACTTTTTGCATGGAAGACTAATGTCGGAATGCAGCACAACGTACCGACAGAGCTGAGGAGGAAGTACAGAGGCTGGAAGTCAGGATCTAAGCTAAAGGCTGCTGGATGACGTTTGAAGCCAGTGATCCCCTCTGTTCTAATAGGGAACGTCAACTCACTACCTAACAAGATGGACGAGCTGTTGGCACTGAACAATCAACGGAGTTATTGTGAGTGCAGCTTCACTGAGACATGACTCACTGATGCGATACCGGACGCTAATGTGGATCTACCGGGTTTCACTGCTGTGAGAGCTGACAGAGACATGAACGCCTGCGGTGAGAGCAGAGGTGGGGGGCTCATCATATATGTGAACAAACGTTGGTGTTGCCCAGGACATGTCTCAGTGAAAAAGGAACTGTGTTGCCAGGACTTGGAACTGTTAGCCGTTAGTCTGCGGCCATATTACTTGCTGAGGGAGCTTAGTCACGTGATCGTGGTTTGTGTTTACATCCCGCCCAGCACGGATGCATCAGCTGCCTGTGAGAAGATACACACAGTAACAGCAAGGCTGCAGACAAAGCACCCCGAGGCGTTTATGGTCATATCTGGGGATTTTAATCATGCTTCCCTGGACTCTACCTTGGCCTCCTTCTACCAGGCTGTAGACTGTCCCACAAGAAACAACAGAACAATAGACCTGCTGTACTCCAATGTGAAGGATGCCTACAGAGCCACCCCCCCTCCCCCCACTTGGAAAGTCTGACCACAACCTGGTTCACCTACAGCCACAGTACACCCCCCTGGTCAAAAGGATGTCTAAAACCACACGCTCAATCAGGAAGTGGTCACCTGAGGCAGAGGATGCTCTGAGAGACTGCTTTGACATCACTGACTGGGATGTACTGCTGAGACAACATGGTGAGGACATAGAGGAGCAGACTCACTGTCTGACGGACTACATCAACTTCTCGCTGGACGTAGTCTCCCCCAATAAGACTGTCCGTTGTTATCCAAATAACAAACCTTGGATAACACAAGATGTCAAAGCTGCCCTCAACAGGAAGAAGGTGGCTTTCATGAACCATGACAGGGAGGCAATGCAATCAGCACAGCGGGAGGTGAAACAATGCCTGAAGATGGTGAGGGACACCTACAGAAGGAAGGTGGAGGATAAACTGAGTGAGAGCCGTATGAAGGAGGTCTGGGATGGTGTCAACACCATCACAGGCTTCAGATCAAAGGCCATAACAGCGGGGGGGACAGTGGAAGAAGCAAACAGGCTGAACATCTTCTTTAACCGCTTTGACCAGCCCACTGTCCCCCCTCCCCCACTGCAGTACACAACCCCCCTGACTTCATCCCCTGTGCAGCCCCCCTGCCAACCTTTACCCCTCCCCCCATCTCAACACCCTCCACACATAACAGCAGAACAGGTGAGGGGAGAATTGAGGAAGCTCCACCCATGGAATCAAGTTCATCTGGATAAGGGGAGGGGCACAGTGAGGATCCTCTTCTTGGATTTTTCAAGTGCCTTCAACACAATCCAGCCCTTGATGCTTCTGGACAAACTGAGGGAGATGCAGGTGGACCCCTGCGTGGTGTCTTGGATTGGTAACTACCTCAGAGAGAGACCGCAGTACGTCAGGCTAAAGGACACCACATCTGACACTGTTATTAGCAGCACAGGAGCACCCCAGGGGACGGTGCTGGCCCCCCTCCTCTTCACACTCTACACCTCAGACTTCTGTTACAACTCAGAGCTGTGTCACATCCAGAAGTTTGCAGATGACACAGCCATCGTGGGGATGATGATGATGGAGAGGACGAGTACAGGAATCTGGTCAGTGACTTTGTCACCTGGAGTCAGATGAACCATCTCCAACTTAACACCTCAAAGACTAAGGAGCTGGTTATTGACTTCAGGAAGTCCAGCCCACAACCACGTCCAGTGACCATCAGGGACGACAAGGTGGAGATTGTAGACAACTACAGGTACCTCGGGTTGTGGCTGGATAACAAGCTGGACTGGACATGCTGTACAGATCACCTGTACAAGAAGGGCCAAAGCCGTCTGTACTTCCTGCGAAGAATGAGATCTTTTAACATCTGCAGGAAACTCCTGTGGATGTTCTATCAGTCTGTGGTGGCTAGTACGCTTTTTTATGCTGTTGTCTGCTGGGGGGGGTAACATGACAAAAAGGTGTGCTAACAGGCTGGAAAAACTCATCAGGCGGGCGGGCTCTGTGGTTGGCATGAAGCTGGACTCCCTGGTGACAGTGGCAAAAAGGAGAACACTAAAAAAACTACTGGCTATTGTGAATGATGCCAGTCACCCTCTGCACACTGTCATCAGTGCACAGAGAAGCCTGACCAGTAACAAGCTGCTCCTCCCCAAGAGTAGGACCAACCGGCTCAGAGACTCCTTTGTCCCCCGAGCCATCAAACTGTACAACTCTGCATTAGGCAGGAGGGGGAGAAGGAGGGGGGAGAGGGAGGGGGAGGAGGAGGGGGGAGAGGGAGGTGTGCAGTCCGCCTGATACAACACATGCACAATAACCCATACAAACAGTTACAATAACTTATATGTGCAACAGTGAACTGGGAATCTGTACCACCTCTACTGTGTGCAATGCTTGTTTATATTGTTTTATTTAACTTATCTTATTGTTATTATTGTTATATTTATTGCATTCTATTTGCCTCTATTTTGCTTTGTACTTGTTTATATTGTGTCTTGTGCTTGTCCTGCTTTACTGTTGGTGTTGTATTGCTACTGGTACCCAAATTTCCCTGAGGGCTCACTGAAGGGATTAATAAAGTATTTCTATTCTATTCTATTCTATTCTATTCTATTTCTATTCTATTCTATTCTATTTTATATTACTCTATAAAATCTTAAACTCTGCTACCTGACACCTGAACAGAGGTGTCTGGTCTCAACCGGCTCCTCCAGGAAGAGAACGTTTAACCTCAGAGTGAACAACGATGCAGGATGTGCTTCATGTAAATTCAGACATGGTAGAGAATGAGCTAATACAGACACACCACCATTATTCTATAAAACCATGTCAACAACCATGCCTCAGTTATAGAAAACATCTTTTAATGCTTTATTAACATAAAAGTGCTTCCTGGTTTTATAAGTGTCTATGGAAATAAGACAAAAAAAGAAAGACATTTATGAAAATATGCTTCAAAAGAGTTTAAATAAACTTACATCAACAGTAGATATGACATAAATACTTAATACTAAAAACACATTTTTCACATATGCACAAATTTAATTGATAAACTACTGTTGGTAGTTTATAAAGTTTTATTTTTTTTTATAGAACTGTAATAATTTTTACACACAAACTTCAGAAAAGAATCTGAGTAGAAAAGGTCCACCTGAAACTTTCCCTCTGAGCAGACGTAGCCGGTTCAGGCTGCTGGACTACAAAGCATTAAAAACTCGAGGAAGGGTGGATTGGGAATCGGCGTGTGTTCGTCACATTGACGTCATGTCCTCGAGTTGTGCGGCTTCGCTGTCCGCACCGTACAGCAGACAGTAGAGGACTCAAACAGGTCCACTCTGGTACCTGCTTCATACCTGGTCGGTTTCATCGCTGCTTCGTGGGGATGAAAGGGTGGTTTGCTGAAATACTTCAGCAGTTTTGCTGCAATCCGGCATCGTAGGAGTGGCCCCTTAGTCTGAAACGTGTAAGCAGAGAAACTGAAAGTGAAAGTGGCCTCATGTGAGGATCAGCAGCAGGAAGCTTTAGTTTAAATAGACGGACTCTGCTGCCCCCTGCAGGCGGAGCCAGAAACAGCCCAACTGGAGAGGACTGAACCAGGAGATGAAGCACCTGGAGATGTTTCTGGACCAGAGCTGCAGGTTTCAGATCGTTTTACTTTTATTACAAATCCAAAGAGTTTATTGTGTGAAGTAAAATGAATAAATAAAAAATTTTAAAAACTCCTTTGAAGAATGAATTCTTCCAAAATGCATGAAAATGAGTTTGTGATCCTGGAGATGAGACGATGTCTTTTGTAACGAAGGTTCAGACCTTTACATTAAAACGTTAATGTTTGCATGCCGAAAAGAAGCCAAGGATCTTTTTTCTTTACATTCTTTACAGGAGCTATTTTTTACTTTTAGGGCGTTTGAAATAGAGACGGCTCAGACACGCTGGCTTACAAATGTTCAACCTCTTCATCGCAAGTCTTCCTCCTCTTTCAAAAAACAAATGAGATGTGTGAGATTATTACAGAAGTGTCAGAATCGAGATATGTGCCACTGTGTCCGAGTAAAAACCAGTAGAAAGTCTAAATATGATCTCCTCCTAAAAGTAAACCCCCTACTGCGCTCAGTCCAACGAGCCAGACTTTTTATATGATGTGTTCCTCTTTTTGCCAGAGGGGGCACTGCATCAAGAATTACTGAGGAATAAGACGAGACACAGAAGAAGTAAACTCACGCATCTATTGGTTAATGCAGGACAGAAAGGACACAATCCTGGATAAGAGGTCATACCAGAAGTTACTGGTTGCATCACAGGCTGTAAAACCCAAACAAAAGTTTTAATTAAAACAATAACTGGCCGGATTAACTGTCTATAATATACCTTTGATGAGATGACTGTTGTGAATCATTGTAAAAATTAATCTAAATTGAATCTTGATTGATCAAACAGTTTTGACCTCTTTATGCTGACGATGCGGTCACCTGGATGTAAACACCTGCAGAGATAAATGTGAATCATCATGACGCGTCCTCCAGTAGATGGCGCTAAACCTGCTGTGATAAAGAGCAACGATGTTCAGGTTTACCAGAGTCACCACAGGACCAAATAAACCATTTCTACTCGGGTTCACGAGACCAGACTGGATTCACATTTAAACTTTATTAATGATTTAAATCTCCAAATAACAAAGAAAAACTTCAAGATTAGTTCAAATGTTCTGATGTCTGATGCAGTAAAACCAGTTAGAAAAAAGATCCAGAAATTTTTTTGTAGTTTCAGTAGAAACAGAAACGTCATTTCATGTGAACAAGAGGAAAAAATTAAAATAAAATCAGAAACTATGGAAGTTCATTCCTGCCACTTATTACAAATATCATATAGTATATAAAGCATCTCTTAATTATGAAATTTAAAGTCATAAATTTGAGAAGTCATTATGAGATTAGGTTATTTATCTTATAATCATAATTTTTATTGTGACTTTTTATGTTTTGTATCGTAATTTTGACTTCACACAAATAGTTGTTTTTTTATTTAATTCATTCAGTTTACAGCAAGATGTTTAAACAGACGGCCAAACACGAGTCTGAGCTACTCATCTGATCCTGGATCTGCCCTCCTGCCGTTTTCTCCTCGTTCTGGCTGAGCCGACATTTTGATCAGCTGCTCAGCGACATTGAAACATTCCTCCCATCGACCATCTCGAATCTTACTCTCAAACTCCTCCGTCAGCCTTTCTCTGGCATATTTCCTCAGCGTTTCTTCCAGAACCTTCCCCTCCTGCTCCAAAATCAGCTTATAAAACAGCCTCTGTCTTTCCCATCTGGAAGGTTTCCTCCATCCGAGTGTTGACGCCAGCGCCGGGACACAGACGAGACCGAAGAGCAGAAAGGAGCCGATGCTCTGCAACAAGAGCAGAAACGATGAGCTGAGTACTTTGTTTTCACTCTGCAGAAGACACAAACTCACCCTGGACTTGTTCTTCAGCTCGGTGATGGCGGCTCGCTCGCCGTCCGTCAGCCTCCCGGCGGCCCTGCAGGCCAGCTGCTCTTCAGCCTGATCCTTCATGCAGCAGGCGTACCAGTCTCCACCAATCAGCACGTACACCACCCACAGCAGAGCGATGAACGCCGCCTTGATGACGGAAACGCAGGAAGAAGCCAAGAAGCTGCAGGTGTGACGACGGTCGAAGGACAGCAGGTGTCTGCCGACTCTGTGGAAGGATCTGTCCGTCCACAGCATGAACACGAAGGCGGTGAAGACCGGCAGCGAAATGTGCAGGTTGCAGTCGAACTGCTGAGGATTGCAGGAGCATTCGAAGGCCTGGTCGAAGACCAGGAAAATCACAAACACCCCAAAGTAGGTGGAGAACCGTCCAGAGGCCCAGCCAGACTCTGTGTTCTCCATCTCTGATGTTTGTCTGGCAATCTGCAGCTGAAAGCCTCTGAACATGCAGCCCACAGAGTCCTCTGCTTCCTGTTTGAGGGCAGCTGAGTCAGCGTTGCTAATGCATCACAGCTGGAACGTAGCTGAAGAGTTAGCGAGGAAAAGGCTTCATGCACAAACTGTTCAGCTTCCTGGTGTAGCGGCAGCCTGACGTATGTAAGTCTGAGAGCCAGTCGGGACCACATACCACAGCTATGCACACGTGGTTTGCTCATGAAGCTGCCGAGAACAACAAGCCACAACAAGCTTATTGAGAGGGAAGTCAGGAGCTTTTCTGAAATGCAATGAAAGTTGGGTCCTACAAAAGCTCAACAGCTTCACTAAAATATAGACTTTAATATCAGTTTGGGTTTAGATCAGTTACGTCTACTTCACACAGCCGGACAAAGACGTAGAAAAGCCTTTCCCTGAGGACCCCTACATGCAACAACCCCCCATGTTTAAACCATGCTTGGTCTTATGATTTATTAGCTGCTTCTCACCATAAATGATGAATTTTGATTCCTTTGATCCATGCCACGCTGGGAACCAGTAAATAACAATGAATATGCTGTGGGCTGTGGGAGACTTTAAAGAGCATTTAATTCTGTAGATCAAGCCTGATCTAAAGTTCCAGCTTCTGTTCAGCATTCCTGGATGAAGAAATCTTAACGTTACATGAAGTAAATATTGTCATTTTGCAGCATCTCAGTTAGCATACATAGATAAGAAAATAGAAATATAACAGGCAACATAAATCAGTAAAAAATATAGACAAAATAGACCACATACAATCATAAATGCTGTAAAACCCAGAACGTTGTAAAACTACGGAAGCTGTAAAACTTTGGACGCTGTAAAACTACGGAAGCTGTAAAACTACGGAAGCTGTAAAACTACGGAAGCTGTAAAACTACGGAAGCTGTAAAACTACGGAAGCTGTTAAACTACAGAAGCTGTAAAACTACGGAAGCTGTAAAACTACGGAAGCTGTTAAACTACGGAAGCTGTAAAACTAAGGAAGCTGTAAAACTACAGAAGCTGTAAAACTACGGAAGCTGTAAAACTACAGAAGCTGTAAAACTACGGAAGCTGTAAAACTACGGAAGCTGTAAAACTACGGAAGCTGTAAAACTACGGAAGCTGTAAAACTAAGGAAGCTGTAAAACTACAGAAGCTGTAAAACTAAGGAAGCTGTAAAACTACGGAAGCTGTAAAACTACAGAAGCTGTAAAACTAAGGAAGCTGTAAAACTACAGAAGCTGTAAAACTACAGAAGCTGTAAAACTAAGGAAGCTGTAAAACTACGGAAGCTGTAAAACTACAGAAGCTGTAAAACTAAGGAAGCTGTAAAACTACAGAAGCTGTAAAACTACAGAAGCTGTAAAACTACAGAAGCTGTAAAACTACGGAAGCTGTAAAACTACAGAAGCTGTAAAACTACAGAAGCTGTAAAACTGTGGACGCTGTAAAACTACGGAAGCTGTAAAACTACGGAAGCTGTAAAACTACGGAAGCTGTAAAACTACGGAAGCTGTAAAACTACAGAAGCTGTAAAACTGTGGACGCTGCAGGTGTGAAATCTGAATCAGGTGCCATGTAAAATGCGTATTAATCTTGCTTCTTTGCTATTTGCTAATTGCAACGTCTTAAATTGCTAAATAATTAAAATGATTCATCGTTCAGCCCTGCCTTGAAGCCCAACTCATCGAGTACGTACAATGAGAATTAGACCCAGGAAAGAGGTTTGAACTTAAGTTTGATTGATCAGTTGTGGCTTCTAAAGTTCAGGGATCCAGACGGTGCTGAGAGCACACAGACAGGTGAGTTCATGAAAGCCAGGAATTCCAGGAAATTTCCTGAAAGCCTTGGCTTGATGCAGCTGGTATGATGGGACCATGTGGGAAGCAGTAGGTTCTCTGAAGGTCTGCAGACACTGGAGGAGACAAGCAGGTAGTGATCAGCGGGATGATGGCCTCTGACAGGAAATCATGTAGACACAGTAATGCTCCAGCATGGAATGAAGATCAGCCTAGAGCAGCAAAGTGAAATTAGCTGGATTCACCGAAGCTAAGGAACATCAGCCACTGGACACACCTCCTGTATGGACCAACAGAAAGAGGAAAAAACTGCAGATCCTGGGGACCCATCACACACTATTAGTTTAACAGATTCTCTCTTGGTTTAGTATGTAATCAATAACTAAAGCAAGTCCACTTCCAGTTTAACAGCTAATACCTTGTCAGATACACAACATGATCTAAGGCAGGTTCATCTGAACGTAGTGTTAAATTCATCAACGCACATTTTTTACCAGACAAAAACTAGACTAGACGAGACTAAAACCCCCATTAATAAAGGATAACTGGGACTAAATCAGAATGCATGTTCGTGGACTAACAGCGACAAGATATAAAGTTCACTACATAAAGACTGGACTGAAATCTATGGACATTTTAGTTCACAAACAAAGACAAGATGAAAATTATATTATTTTACGATATGATTTAGTAAAATCCTGTCTCCTCCTTCTTGGTTCTCACTCACACCCCCTTTCAAACCTGCAGTGGGCAGGTGAACAAACACAAGGGACAGACGAAGTTAAAAGTTAAACATTAATGGCCATGCTTTGCACGGGGCCCAAGAGAAAGTGAAGATAAGATAAATGGACCCATTTTCGCTACACTGAAGTGGAGAAAAAAAAACCTGAAGCTGGATTTTAGTGGAAAGAAAGGACTGTGGTCTGGAAATAAAGCTGGAAAAACACAATAAATCTGAAGAGACACGTCGCAGTTCACCACAAAGACATTGTGGTAAGTTAACAAAAAGTTTGGTGGTGGTTGTTTATAATATAACATTAAACTACCAGCTGTAATGTTCCAACAATAACGTTAAACTGACCGCGAACGGCTGGCTAACTTACTAGCTTCGTAGCATGTAGCGACCATAGCCACTTGGTGATAGGATTGTGTGTGAAGTTGAATTTATGCTAACTTTACTACATTATTCTGGTCGGGCAACTATGTTTTCAGTTTTATTGTAAGTTTAATTAAAGCAGACAGAAGTATGAGCTAATCTAGAAGCTGACAGCGAACTATAGTGAACACAAAACACCTGGGCGGCTACACATGGATGCAAACTAAAACCTAAAACGTACTGAAACAAATAATCTAGATAAAGTAATACACCACACTTAATTCAAAACAACTTTAACCTACATTTTCATACATGAAATAGTCTAAATGTGCTATAAAAGTAAGTAAAATTGTGTTTTGAATGTTTGGGGTCGTCAGATTTTTGTGATATCAAGATGGGGTTCCAAGTTAAAAAAGGTTGGAAACCACGACTCCAGGAGTTTACATCCCAATGTTTTTATTTGGTGACATAAAATGCTGTTCTGTTTGTCTTCAGGTTACCATCACAAGGACATTTGATTTGAATTGGCATCAGTATTAATATAAATAAATGCATGTAAACAATTATTTCTGCATAAAATAGGATAGTTATGTTTTAAGTATGAATTTTAAATGGATGTAGTTTAACAATGTTAAACTACATTTAACAATGTTCTCTTAACTACTAACAATGTAAAATACTACTAACAATGTTCAGTATAATCTGCCTACAACAAAAAGTAAAAGTGTAAAATGATTGTCCTGACTAAAGCTAGACTAAAATGATGTTTCCTTGACTTTTAGTCAACTAAAACTAAATAAATACGAGATGAGGTTGACTAAATGTGATAAGCGCGATTGAAACTGGACTAAAATTGAGTACGTCACATTTCACAACTCAAAGCGCTTTACACAAAACATTAAAGCATTACAGCAGGGTGCAGAAGCAGCATTAAAATAAACTAAGAAATAATAAAAGACATGAAATAGAAACAGAACAAGCTACAATTGAGAGAAAAAGACACATATGAAACAAACAGATGTCTTCAGGAAAAATGCAGCGTTCGCAAGAAGGTACACTACCTGGCCAAAAAGAGTGGCCACCTGGATTTAACTAAGCTAACAGGTCGGAGCCTCCTATTGGATAATTCCTGCAGGGTGATCATCTTCCAGCTGCAACTAGTTATTTACCTCCAGCTGATGCAACGAGCAGCTTCTCATTTTTTAAATAAGCATGTGGAAAGACACGTCCTGTGGTCGTGGAGAAGATGTTAGTCTGTTTCAGAAGGGTCAGATCATCGGCATCAAGCAGAGAAAACATCTAAGGAGAAGCAGAAACTACTAGAACTGGCTTCAGAACTGTCCAACACGTGATTATAAAGTGGAAGGATGGTGGGAACCATCGTCTTCCAGGAAGAAACGTGGTCAGGAAAACATCCTGAATGATGGTGATTCAACGTTTGGTGGAACCAGATGGAAGAAAAACAGCAGTAGAACTCAGGACCATGTTTAATAGTGAAAGTTAGAACATTTCCACATGAACAATGTGAAGGAACTCAAGGGACTGAACAGCTGTGGAGCCAGAAGAAAACCACTAACCAGTGATGCTAACCGGAGAAAAAGGCTTCAGGTTGCTAGGGAGCATAAAGACTGGACTCTGGAGCCATGGAAGAAGGTCATGTGGTCTGATGAGTCCAGATCTACCCTGGTCCAGAGTGATGGAGCATCAGGGTAAGAAGAGAGGAGGATGAAGGGATGCAGCATCATGACTAGTGCTGCTGTACAAGCCTGTGGGGGCAGTCTATGACCTGGGGTTGCTGCAGTTATTCAGGTCTAGGTTCAGGTCTAGGTCCAGCAACACTATGTGTCAAAAAGAATGAGGTCGGCTGATACCTGAATATACTGAATCAGCAGGTTATTCCATCTTCCCTGATGGTATGGCCATATTCCGATGGCCAACATCATTGTGTAGCATCTTCTGATGCTACTTCCAGCAGGATAATGCACCATGTCACAAAGCTCAGATCATCTCCACCTGCTTTCTAGAACATGACGATGAGTTCACTGGACTCCAACGGCCTCCACAGCCACCAGATCTCAGTCCAGTAGAGCAGCTTTGGGATGTGGTGGAACGGGAGATTCTCATCATGGATGCAGCAACTGTGTGATGCTGTCATGTTAATATGGAGAAAACCTCTGAGGAAGGTTTCCACCACCTGCTTCATCTATTACACCAGGATTAAAAAGGTCCGACCCGGTACTAAAAGGTGGACCTGATGAAGAGGACGACCCGGTACTAGAAGGTGGAGCTAATGAAGAGGACGACCCGGTACTAGAAGGTGGACCTGATGAAGAGGACGACCCGGTACTAGAAGGTGGACCTGATGAAGAGGACGACCTGGTACTAGAAGGTGGACCTGATGAAGAGGACAACCCGGTACTAGAAGGTGGAGCTAATGAAGAGGACGACCCGGTACTAGAAGGTGGACCTGATGAAGAGGACGACCCGGTACTAGAAGGTGGAGCTAATGAAGAGGACGACCCGGTACTAGAAGGTGGACCTGATGAAGAGGACGACCTGGTACTAGAAGGTGGACCTGATGAAGAGGACGACCCGGTACTAGAAGGTGGAGCTAATGAAGAGGACGACCCGGTACTAGAAGGTGGACCTGATGAAGAGGACGACCCGGTACTAGAAGGTGGAGCTAATGAAGAGGACGACCCGGTACTAGAAGGTGGAGCTAATGAAGAGGACGACCCGGTACTAGAAGGTGGAGCTAATGAAGAGGACGACCTGGTACTAGAAGGTGGACCTGATGAAGAGGACGACCTGGTACTAAAAGGTGGACCTGATGAAGAGGACGACCCGGTACTAGAAGGTGGACCTGATGAAGAGGACGGCCTGGTACTAGAAGGTGGAGCTAATGAAGAGGACGACCCGGTACTAGAAGGTGGAGCTAATGAAGAGGACGACCCGGTACTAGAAGGTGGACCTGATGAAGAGGACGACCCGGTACTAGAAGGTGGACCTGATGAAGAGGACGGCCTGGTACTAGAAGGTGGAGCTAATGAAGAGGACGACCCGGTACTAGAAGGTGGAGCTAATGAAGAGGACGACCCGGTACTAGAAGGTGGAGCTAATGAAGAGGACGACCCGGTACTAGAAGGTGGAGCTAATGAAGAGGACGACCCGGTACTAGAAGGTGGACCTGATGAAGAGGACGACCTGGTACTAAAAGGTGGACCTGATGAAGAGGACGACCCGGTACTAGAAGGTGGACCTGATGAAGAGGACGGCCTGGTACTAGAAGGTGGAGCTAATGAAGAGGACGACCCGGTACTAGAAGGTGGAGCTAATGAAGAGGACGACCCGGTACTAGAAGGTGGAGCTAATGAAGAGGACGACCCGGTACTAGAAGGTGGAGCTAATGAAGAGGACGACCCGGTACTAGAAGGTGGAGCTAATGAAGAGGACGACCCGGTACTAGAAGGTGGAGCTAATGAAGAGGACGACCCGGTACTAGAAAGTGGTCCTGATGGAGAAGACAAAGAAATAATTAGGGTTTTCTCACTAACTTTATTTTATCCGTCCATCCATCCATTTTCTTCCACTTATCCAGAGTCGGGTTGCGGGGGCAGCTGCCTAAGCAGGGAAACCCAGACTTCCCTCTCCCCGGCCACATTCACCAACTCATCCGGAGGGATCCCGAGGCGTTCCCAGGCCAGCCGAGAGATGTAGTCCATCTAGCATGTCCTAGGTCTTCCCCGGGGCCTCTTTCTGGTGGGACATGCCCGGAACACCTCACCAGGGAGGCGTCCAGGAGGCATCCTGACCAGATGCCCGAGCCACCTCATCTGGCTTCTCTCGATGTGGAGGAGCAGCGGCTCTACTCTGAGCCCCTCCCGGATCACCGAGCTTCTCACCCTATCTCTAAGGGAGAGCCCGGCCACCCTGCGGAGGAAACTCATTTCAGCCGCTTGTATTTGCGATCTTGTTCTTTCGGTCACTACCCACAGCTCATGGCCATAGGTGAGGGTAGGAACGTAGATCGACCAGTAAATGGAGAGCTTTGCCTTTTGGCTCAGCTCCTTCTTCATCATGACAGACCGGTGCAGAGTCCGCATCACTGCAGACGCTACACCCATCCGCCGAGAACTTTATTTTATTTAAATAGAACCAAACAGAATCTGCTGCAGCTTCACTCAGTAGAAGTTGGATAGAGACACGTTTCTATTGTGGTTTCTGTTATTGTGGTCCTTCATAGACATGGACGTCCTCCATACCTTCCCACCTGCCTCTGATAAGATCCTGGACCATCATCTCTGGGTCTCTGCAGGATTTAGAGCTTCTCTCATTTTCCTGCAGATCATCTCGTTTCATCAGGCTTGATGGAAAAGTCTGTAAACTTCCATCTTCTCGGACCTGATAAACATATTTTGTTTTGTGTACAGCTCAGTCAGCAGTGAGGTGAAAATCTGTTAATGGATGTTAAGTGAATATCACACACATATAGAAAATCCTCTGGAAAGAGCTCCTCTCTGCCTTGGTGGACTTTCCAGCCTCACAGAGAAGCAGTGAGGCATCATCATGCTTTCAGTCTTTTCTGAGCGGTAAGTCCTGATGGGACAAGGATCCTGGGTTTCCTCTGTCAGCAGAAATATGTGCAGCCTCTCCTCTCTGCCTTTACTTTTCCATCCTTCTGCTTTCTGTTCCTGCTGGTTTTTCATCTTCCTCTTTTCTTTTTCTACTTTCATTCTACAGCGACCACGAGTATATCCAGAGCGTGACACGATCACACAGAAGGAGAAACAAGTAAATCAACAGGATGAGCTGCGGTTTAAAATAAGTCAACCTTCACTTTCATTTTATTGAAATGATGCATCGCCACCTCCAGCTACAAGAGTAAAACTCTGGCACACAAAGAGCTCAGATATCAGACCGACTGGAGGGTCTGAAGATTAAAAGTCTGCCTGAAGTCTGGTTTTTAAAAAGCTGAAATGTGCAGGTTTGATTAATTTCTTCAGTGTCAAAGAAATACCAGTTTCCTCTGCAAAGATCTGATTGGCTTCTTTTAGCTCCTGCAGCTGGAATAGTTTTGTTTGAACTGTAGCCATCTTTGAGTCTTCTTACCTTTTGCCAGGCGTCACCAGACAGCACCTGCACCACGAACAAAAGGTGGTGGGGCCACAACACTTGAGCCTTCAATGTGACTGACCACAAAATGCTCGACTGCAGAAACAAGAACCACTGCATCCGTCTGTGGTTTGAGCAGCTCTATAAATTGAGGAATGGCAATAGGCCAGGATCTGAGCAGACCCCCAAACGTGTACTACAGCCTACAGGATCTGCAGCATCCTGCAATGCCCAGATAATAAAAGAATAATGCAACTGGTATGAGGTTAACTTTGTAAAGAAGTCACAGGACTTTACTCTACTAAGGTCAGGCTGGATCAACACGGTGCTGACCCCCACCACAATGTTATACAACACAAAGTGGAATGTCCCTGAACACAGGAAACCGTTAATGAGTTCAGACTGATCCGCCCGACAGCCTTTAGAGAAATGCTCAAACAAAGAACTCGGACTACAAAGGGTCCTTTTCCACCGAGCTGGTTCCAGTGCTGGTTCAGAGCCACTGCCCAAGCTCCGGCTCCTGGCTCTCAGAACTGGTTCTTAGCTAGCTCCAACTCTTTGCTGGGCCAGATCTAAGAACCGCTTCAGGTAGGTTGAGTCAGCGGTTGGAGGCGGGGCTACTCTGCTCCAAGAGTACACTGAACTGCCGTCTTCAAACCAGAGAAGCCATGGATTGTTAAAACCATAAAATACCACTTTTATTGACAAAGCATGGTTGACCAACGTCCAGCACAACAATAAAACAGAAATGATTCATGTAAACATTAAAAAAACAAAGAAACAATAGAATCAGAAGACAGTAAAAGCCACGTCAAGCTCACGCCGGGTTAAAAGCCAAAGAAAAAATGTGTGTTTTTAGAAAAGATTTAAAAACATCGACTGAGGGAGCTCATCTTATATGAAGCTCATCCCAGAGCTTTGGGGCCACAACAGAAAAGCTCGATCACTTCTCATTTCTTTGTGATTTAGGACCCACCAGTAACATCTGGTCAGCTGATCGGGGGGAAAAAGAAGGGGTGCGCCAAGTCGGACAAATATGCCTAAAGAACTAAAAGCAAATAACAGACCCTTAAATTTCACCCTGAATAGAGAAAAACAAAGTTGTTCCAAAGAGGAGACCCCGTGTTTCCTCTGACATTCAGCATGAACTGGAGGGGTCCATCGGACAAACGCTGCTTCCAGACAGAAAGAGATGCTGCAGCAGCCTGCGATAAAAAACAGCTCGTAAAACACTGAAAAGAAGATTTCAGGAACATAATGGAGCTGGAAAGAAGCAGCAACGCTCCATGGGTTCAGAGCGAATGTCACTAAAAGGCCTGAATGTCTTTCCTGGTTTGAGGTGGAAAGCAGATTGTTGGTTGATGGTTTTCATCAGGACTGACAAAGACCCATTTGTTTTCTACAAAAAATGGTCTTTTAGTAAAAATACTAACTATTCTACAGGCCCGCTGATGGAGGTTGTTTTACCTTGTCAAAATCTAAAACTACATCAGTTAAATGTACAATTATTTTCTCTTCCAAACACGTTTCATATACACAACAATATATATGGTTTTAAAAAGACACTAACTAGAGGAAATTCTGGAAATGAGTAAGTATTTTTGGTGTGTAATGAACCTATGGGCATTTTATTTTTCTGTAATATTTTAAATTAATTGAATATATTTGTATATTATTATAGATTTAGTCGGAGCCTGTCAAAAGGTGTGTCTGAGTTTATTTAAATGTGTGATTTATCAATGTTTTAATTGTAGTAGATGTACAGTATGGTACGTTATGTATTTGTTATTGTATTGTGGTGGGCAGTGTGAATGTGTATTGTTGTATAGTCACCATGTAAATTGTGCAAACCCCAAAAAGAATAGCTGCTGAGATGCTGAAACTAATGGCAACCCTAAACAAACAGGTGACAAAGAACAAGCCTCATTTTAAAAGATTAAATTCTGCTCCAGCACAGCTCCGTCCGTCCTCCTGCACCTGGTGGACAAGTCCACGGTGGGAACCAGGAACACCACTGAATCCCTGTCTTATGCAGAGCTGCTGGAGAACCTGGAAAAGAGAGAGGAGTCACTGCAGGAGGACGGGGAGAAAGTTGACCTCTCATTGGCTGCAAAGTCTGAAATTATTGAGGACAACAGCAGTTCAGTATATTATAACACGGTAACTAATTATGTAATTAATTGCGTGGCATGACAAGCCTCATATATCCATCATTTCCCCGTTATGATGGCGGAACGTGGTGAGACGCCAAATAATAATCTAATAATACAATTAATGGTTTGTAAAGTTATGTAAAGAAGAAACGAAATGTCAGACAGTTTATTGCTTGTCAGGGTTAAAATACTCATTAAAGCCGACCGGACGTCAGTCCCTTCCACACTGGCTGCATTCACCGCCAGTAGCTCCTGATGTTGGACCAGGATAAACATTCAATGATGTCTCTTCTTCAGAGCTGTGGTGTGTTGCTGAGCTGGTCCACTGCAGAGTCCAGCACCGGGTTGAGGTCCCCTCCCTTAACCATCCGAGAGTGAAGCAAAAAGAGTGAAAAAGTCCATGTTCATTCCACGTGACAAGCAGAGCACTCGGGCTTTAGTTACCGGTGTGTGTGTGTGTGTGTGTGTGTGTGTGTGTGTGTGTGTGTGTGTGTGTGTGTGTGTGTGTGTGTGTACATGCGCATGTATGTAAATGATGCTGAGTGTTCTGTGAGTATGTGTATGTGTCCTGGCTAATCGTGTACTGAAAGTGTGTGTTAGACCCAGTAAAAACCTGATCTCCATTCTGGAACCTCCGTGTTTGTTAGTATTCCCATTTAACACGAGTAAATTAGCCAAATGGATTTTTATCACCAACACTAAGAAAACAGAAGCGATTCAAACCGATCAACTGAGTTTAGAAGTTTAGATAGACCCTGTAGACCAGCCGGTCCGAGATGACCGCACGTGAGCCACCCTCCTTCAGACTGGGACCAGAATCTTTCGGCGCTCCAGGATCTCCTGGGAGTTCTGGTCGTTAACGACGAAGGGTCATTTAAGGTTTATATTTATTCTTTCTCCTTTTCAACGTGTGGAAAGAAGGAAATGTAAAGGTGTAAATGCTGGAACATGTTTGAAACTAATTCAAGTTTCACCGCTTTCATCTGTAAAGTAAAATCCTGCCAGCAGCTTCAATTAAAAGTACCCTACATTCGTACTACTACTTGGCAACTTTTAAACTATGTCAGTATACACACACACACACACACACACACACATATATATATATATATATATATATATATATGTATATATATATAGTAGTTTGGACACACTTTCCCATTAAATCCAATAAGTAAGTGTTGTTACTGGTCAAGTACATAACTTCCATACAGACTGGATGGAGGCTGTGGTGACTTTCTTTTTCTGTCCTTTCACACTTGTGGTGTCAACTTAAAAATTCAAACAGAACTTTCTTAAATTGTCTAAATGTAAAGAAAACATGGGAAGAAAAGTATATAAATCAAATTTATAGCAGCAATCTGACAGAAACATATCATCAATAATCATTTTCAACTGTACAATGATGAAAACTATTAGAAACATCTTATTTTATTTAATAATAAGACACTGTTGATACTAAACATAAAAAGTCACGTTCAAACAGAATCCAAGGATAGTGCACTTCCTTCCTCATTACAGCTGCTTTAACCTATCAGTCCGTCCGTCCATCCAGTGGGGATATTTGTTTTTACAGTATTTGTCGTAAAAATAGCAGTAGATTTTTATCATTTTGTAGTTTGTACTTAATCAAAAGAGCGATAAAATCAGCTTAATTTAAAGGTCCCATATTATACACTTTATTCCCAATCTGAGACCATTCATTAATATCTAAATGAAATATTTCCGCCATGGTATGGACAAATCGACCCTCAGTTTGAGTGCAGCGGCTTCTCTTCACCTCCCTCTTTTTAGCAGCTTCAGAAATGTGCCGTTTATGGTGGGCGGAACCCTGGTGGAGCAGCTCAGCTGTTGGCTCCGCCCATCGCATCGCCCGTCATGAGGTGATTGACAGGTTAGGCCTTAGCGGTAACTAGACGCTGATTACAGCGTAGTGAAGGATAAACAAACGCCGGAACACCGGAACCCATTCCTGAAGCCCCCATTACCGACCCAAACCGCGACGCACGGAGAACACAGCCAGCTACGCTCATCAATCTGATGCACAATGGCACCGGATACAAACAGTAGAAACAGTGACTTGGCTACATTTACAACAGTGCTAATATATTTTCAAGCTATCAGACTAATAAGGCCGAAACGATAAAATAACTGCCAGCTCTTACCTCTCCAGCTGTGTCACGGACAGTTGGTATTGAACCTGGCTTCAGCTTCAAACGGTTGGCGAAGCCTGCTTTCCATGCCCCCATGTTGTGGAAACAGTCCTCTTTGAAATGCTGGCCACAGACATGCAAAACCTTTGGAAGTTTTCCGGGTACATTTTCTCCAAAAATAAAATTAATCCACTCAGTCCTCGTGGGTTCAGTGGATGGAAGTAAAAAAACGTTTTCGTGTTCATTTATGCAGCCACAAACAGAACAGTGCTTCTGTCGCTTAGCCATGTCCGCTAACGAGGGTTGCCGAAAAGGATAAACACTGGGCGCTAGGTGATTTTTAGAGGGCGGGCTTTGAGAGCCGGTAGACGGGTCCATCGCTCTGTGGGGAGTGGTTATTGTCCCTTATGACGTCATAACGTACACGCTTTCAAACAAGCTCATTTCAGCGCTTACTTCCCTAGAGGTGGAGCAGGGGGGAGAGAGAGCGCCTGAAAGAGTTTCACACTTACGGGTCTCCTACACATGCGGGGGGACCAGTATGACTGTTCCAAAACCATTAAAAAGTGAATTTTGCATAATATGGGACCTTTAAATCTGTTTGCATAAAATCAGAATGAACAATAACAAAATGTAGAAAATTGAGATCAGTGTTTCTAAAATATCTTTATAAATTCATCTGAAGTCCAAGATGATGTCAGATGTTGATCATCCTAGAGAAAAAGAAGGAAGGGTTAGACTGTAAGGCATAAAAGCAGAAGGAAAAGTTGGATTTTGGGCATGTTGGGAAAAAAATAGCTCATCTTAAATCCGATGGCAGCAAAACAATTTAAAAACAGCTGTGATGGAAAAGGAAGTTATTAAAAAGCAAACTGTAGGAGCATCGTTTCAGCTAATCAGGTTGATAATCAACAGGTCAGAAACATGACTGGTATAAAAAGAGCACCTTAGAGAGGCAGAGTCTCTCTAAGGTGTCTACAAACAGTAGAAAACTTAATGTGTTCCTCAATTTAAATTTGAGAATCTGGAACATCTCTGTGCACACAGGAGGAATGAAAATTATTTTTTCAGGGTTTTTCTTCTTGGCTTTATTCCAGCCATAGAGGAGCATTATTTTTCTTCTTTTCACACACACATAGAACTTTCTGCTCACTGGTTGATCTTTGGCTGCTACTGATTGGACGTTACCGTCAATCTAAGCTCTCTGATTGGTGGAAAGTCTGACAGGAAGTGGCTTCATCATCATGTCCAGGTCTAAATAGAGGTCTCTTAGCAACATAGTAGTGATGGTGATGTTTTTATGGTGAAATGTGATAAATAATGCTGTTATCATGGATCATTGTGGATTTACCAGATAGAGTCTCTGAATAAAACTACATTTAGTGGCTGGATTGTAAACCTCCTGGACGGGATAGAAATGCCTGGAAAACTTCCGTAGATCATCTAAAGGGTTAAAAATCCATCACATTTACCCCACAGAGACACACACCACCGCTCCTGAGACGCTGGTGAGGATAGACGTGATCTTTTTTATGAGCATTGATTAATCACCTTCTCTTCAGCTGCAGCATCAATCAGTTCTTCAGCAGCATTAAAACATTTCGTCCACTCTCCATCTTCCATTCTGCTTGTCATTTCTTTTTTTAACTCATGATTTGCTGTGGTCCTCAAAACTTCTTGCAGTACGTATTCCTCTTCTTCCACAATCAGATGGTCGTAGATCATCTCTCTGTCACAGCAGTTTTTAGCTCAACATTTCCACCATTCCATCGGAGACATTACGATGACCAAGATCAGGATTCCCAGGATCACGTAAAAGCCAATCTTCTAAAAATAGAGCAGAGGTGAAAGCGCTGCAGATCTGCTCTGATGCACAAGCTGAGCAGGTCAAGTGAGAAGCCTTGAAGTTTTAACACTCACCCTCAACTTGTTTTGAAGTTTGGCGATGTCAGTCTGCTCGTCAGCTGTGAGGCTGGTCTTGTCTCTGCAGGCCAGCTGAGGATGTGCAGTTTGATTGTACTTACAGCAAACAAACCAGTCTCCATCGATTAGCACAGACACCACCCACAGCGACCCAACCAGAGCTGCTTTTAATATGCAGATGAACAACATGTCCAGCAGAAAATTGTATGTGAAACTCACTACGATGGTGATGAAGACGCTGACTTTCTGAAATGGAAAATCTGACAGGACATTCTTCATCATCATCACAGTTTTCTTCTGCTAAGAGATGAACCCTGAACGTGCATCCACACAGAGACTGAGCAGGTTGTAATCCAAAACTAAAACGCTTTCAGTTTCATGAGCTCCAACCACAGGTTGAACTCAGGTAACCACCTTCAAATTGCCCTGGAATTTACCGACTCATCTCCTAACTTTGCAGCTAAATCTCACCTTGATTTGCCATAAAAGACTCAGGTGGTGAAACCTTTACAGCACCATCACAACCACAAGAACTAGAGGAAAAACTCTGATCCTTGAGGGTTAGGGTTTTGCAGGTTTTAGAAATCTCCCTGCTTTAACCCCTGCCTTAAGTCCCTTTTATGCTTGATGCAGAAAACTGATACGCAGACGGACACTTTTGTCCATCTCTTGCATCATTTACATGCAGATTCGGTGTGTTTTCAGGGGCCTTACGGATCCATTGCTTGACCCAGCAAATGGAGCAATACCACCGGAAACCACAGGGGGCAGTGTTGAGCAGTATAGCTGACATGTGACCAGCGAAATAAACAAACCAGAGAAGGGAGGAGGAAGAAAACAATGACAAGGACAACTGTAGAGATGGTTAGAGCTTTTAAAGAAAGGCTTTGTCAGTGTTTTTGGTGGTTGTAGAGGAACATTACTGTCACTAACCGGTGTCTGAAACTGACGTCAGAACTAAGAGTCAACCCAGAACTCAGCACTGCCTACTAGTGGATAAATTGACTTCATAACCATGGCAACGCAAAACATGCTTGGAAGTATGAAGGGCGGCAACGTACGACATGATTGTGGTGTCACTTATAATTTATAAGGGTACTATGTTTATGTTGTTATTAACCCTGTCCAGCACTTTGATAAATATAAATCAAATCATAAATAAAATTTGACTGATTGATTGATTGATTGATTGATTGATTGATTGATTGATTGATTGATTGATTGATTGATTGATTGATTGATTGATTGATTGATTGCGTTTGAAACGGACATATCTGTTTACGTATGTAAGGGTAGATAAATGGGCCTTTACTCCTTGTTTCTGCTGAAAGCGAAACTTTGGGGCTGTTGTGAGGCTTTACAGCTGATTGCTGCAACTTTAGCCAATCCAAGCGTTCGCATCAGGTAACTCTAGCCAATCAGAGGATTCCCACCAGGCGTGCCTCAGTGTTTCTGAAGCACTGTGATGCTCTGCTTCCCCAAAAAATAAAAGTGGATCCGTTTAATTTTAAAAATAAAAAACTATGTCCAGACATTGGACTGTGTTTTACTTTACTTTAAAACAACATTACATCAAAACCACCGATTCCAGTACAAAACCATTGAGTGAGAAAGGGTCTCACATGATACTTGACACCATTTATCTCTGAGATGGAAAGTCGGCATATTGTAGGACACAAGACATAAGTATAGCGCATGTGAGACGCGGGTCGGACTGGCCAAATAATCTTTATATTTCTCTTTACATGTCCATAAGTGCAGCAATGATTGCACCATGTTGCAACCCTTGCATGATGGAATGAACTGGAGAATTCAGCAGAGACGCGACATGCTCTGCTCTGAAACTCTCCTGGTGTGACAGGACACCAGGTGGAAAGCTCGACGTAGCCGCAACGCTTTGCTTTCATGATGCTACATCTTTGTGCGGAACTGAGGGGTCAGACTTGAACGCTGAAACCCAGGTGCAACATCACACGGCATCCTGTATTAAAAAGTTGTGAAGTGGTTTCTCAGCCTTGGGACGAGAAATGTAGATAATAAACATGACTGTAGCATCAAAATGAATTAGAAGCTCACATTCTTAAGGTCACAAAGTTACATAACGCTTCTCTAACAAGCAACAACAATAACTAGAGTGCAGTCATATTATTTAATTTATACATTTACATATATGTGTGTGTTTAGGACCCTTTAACAGATAAATCTAGAGTGCAGAAGTCGTCATTAACAACATCACTTTCTACCACTGGTTTATCAACACAGTTTGAAATCTGTTTTATAGTTTCAAGTATGTCGTGTCGACAGAGAGTGGAGACTCTGCAGCGGCATTTGCTGCTACGTCATCTAAAATCAGACGGGACGTGGCCCCATCGTTGACCCCAGAGGGTCAGCATGTAAAGCAGAAGACAACATCAGCCTTTAAAGACATGCTATTTTAATCTTGTTCATAGTTAAATAATAACAGCAGTTTTTACTAATCTTTGTGGGACTGTTTTCAGCATTTTTGGTAAATTTTAAGTCAGTAACTTTGACTGACTTTGAATTGAACAGCTCCTTTTCTCAGCATCGGATATGGTAATGGACCATTCTGCAGAGTCATCTGATATGGTCCATGTTCTGACTGGTTCTGGGTGCTTGATGGTGGTGGAGAGGGTGCTGGAACTTGTGGACTCAGCTCCCCCAACGTCAGGCTGAGGGTGTGAAACCTCTTCCAATCAGAGAAAGAACCGGATTAGTGCAATTAAACACAGGAATCATAAAAAGCTTCTCAGCAAATTTTTTTCTAGTCTACAATTTATCCTAACATAGTGAGGCTGTGTCTATGGCAGGTTCTTGTTGGAAAGAAGAAATATTTATGTAAATAAAGATAAGGAAATAAAGAAATAATATAAAGAAATAATAATTTCTTGTAAAACAGCTTAGAACGGGAATACCTTCAGGAATAGGGGAGATGTGATGGAGCGGCAGCTCTGTGTCTTTCTCATTTTCATCCTCTTGGCCCAAAAATTCTTTTAAAGTTGATGAAGCTTCTGCAAACAGTATAAACACAGAAAGAGAGACATCATCAAAAAGCGTGACAGTAAGTCCTAACCCTAACCCCCATCCTATTTATTGTATTGTTGCCTTATCTTGAGGTTACAAAGTTCTACTTCCTGTGATGTAAATTTTTCTCTTTAACCTAGAAGGGATCATCAACTCCGAACCTCTTGATCAGGGTCCTGCAGGTTTTAGATGTTTCATTGCTGCAGGTGACTCAAATAATGGGTCATCAAGAGGCTGGTGCAGAACTCAACAAGCAGTTGAAGAACTATTTCATGTAAACCAAGTCTGTCACAGCAGGAAACATCTAAAATCTGCTAGACACTGACCCAAGAGGTCCGGAGGTGCTGATCCCTGTCCTGCAACAGGAAGGTAAGAAAGTTCTGGGAGACGGCGAGATCCAAAACTGGCAAACGGCCTGCCACTCTCACTACAACAGTGCCGTTTCCTCACCGGTCTGTAGCTGCTCTAAAAAGGTCAAAGCCACTTCCCACCACTCATACAAATATTTAGGCGTCACACTTAACAATAAGCTGGACTGGTCCACCAACACAGACGCCATTTACAAGAAGGGGCAGAGCCGGCTGTACTTCTTAAGGAGGCTCAGGTCCTTTCACGTCTGCAATAAGATGCTGCAGATGTTTTATCAGTCTGTTGTGGCGAGCGCCATCTTCTTTGCTGCAGTGTCCTGGGGTGCGGGCATCAAGGCAAAGGACGCCAACAGACTGAGGAAACTGATCAGAAAGGCAGAGTCTGCTGTCGGCTCTAAACTTGTCACCCTGGAGGAGGTGGTGGAGGAGAGAATGCTGGCAAAACTGCTGGCAATCAGGGACAACCCCTCCCACCCCCTCCATAACACACTGGACAAGCTAAAGAGCAGTTTTAGCAGCAGACTGATCCAACCCCGCTGCTCTAAGGAACGGTACAGGAGATCGTTCCTTCCTGCTGCAATAAGACTCCATAACTCATCTACCTCTGCCAGAGACACGATCACACAACTGGACTAAGTCAACCACTGAACTTACTGCAACCTATAGTTGTCGCTCTGATATACAATTATAAAATATTTGTATCCTTTGCACATCATTCAACATTCTGTATTATCTTTGCACTTCCTTTATTTACATAGTCATATTTATATATCAATATCTGATAGCTATTTTCATTATTACTTCATCTTGCCACTGCACTTTATCTGCCAATTCACTCTGTATTCATATTTTTTTCTCTAATTTATTCCACTCTGGATTTTTTATGTTATTACTGGACTACTGTAACAACGCAATTTCCCTTCGGGGATAAATAAAGTTGTCTGTCTGTCTGTCTGTCTGTCACCAGCAGTCGCCGACCCCTCAGCGGTCTGCCACTGTGGGCTGGTTGCAGACCTTCCACATTAGTGCCAGCTCCTAATGCCTGTGCAAATTTCATAGCAACCACCCATATTTACAACAAAAATGCTTTTTGTGTTGGTGTGTGATGTGCTTTGGAAACATGCAAAAATAATATGATGATATGAAATTTCTGTTTAACTGTACCATCTCAGCATAGCCGCTCAGCCAGGCTGTTTCATCTATTTACGACTGAATGATCAACAAAATGAATGATGTCACCGATGGCGGCATCACTTTCTTTTTGCATCACCTGAGATACCTGACCTACCACCATCCTGGTATTTAAACTCATTTCTGCTTTCAATTGGTCAGTTTTGGTAATAAGTTTCTAATCCTGGCAACACTTTACTTGAACTAAATACCCAAGTATCTCTGAGTATCCAGCTGTCATACAGTCAGCTTACAATGTCTTTAGAAGGACCCTGTAAGGCAGGGATGAGCGATGGTGGTCCTTAGGGGACTACAGTACTAATGAATTTAGACATTTTCCTGTTTGAACCAACCTAATTCAGTTGATTGGTCATTGTGCTGTAGGATCCATTTGGTTTGAATCAGCAAGAAACACTTAAAACCTGCAGGACTGGCCCTAGAGGACTGGAATTACCCATCCCTGCCTTTAGGGGGTGTTAGAGTAGATGTAATGTACAGACTGGTGACCCGAGTGTGAAATGTAAACGAGGCTTGTTGTCATTTGAATGCCATTTTTATAGTTTTTCTGTTGGGGACCCCAACATTGGCCTGGTTTGATTGTCCAAACAGCGTCTGACTTGAGCTTAAATTAAACTAGTAACTAATGTTGGAGTGATGAGCTGTGACCTCCTGCAGGAACATTGCAGAGCTGATTGGTTTTAAATACTCACGTGGTTTTCTAGACGTTGGCTCGGCTTCAATCAGTTTTTGGGCCACATTTTCACATTCCCTCCACAGTCCGGCTTCAGTTTTATTTTTCATTATTTCTTTTTTTTTTTTTTTTTTTTTTTTTTTTTTTTTTTTTTTTTTTTTTTTTTTTTTTTTTTTTTTTTTTTTTTTTTTTTTTTTTTAAACTTGTCTTGTCCAGCATCGTTGCAAACAGAATGATTGTCTGGCTGCTGTCTGGTGCTGGGCAATTTTACTCTATCAAGCAGGGATTTATACTACATGTATAAAGTCCCTCTTGATGACATGAAAAACTTTATTAAATCAGACTCTTAATGCTGGACTCGACCGGAGGGGACAGAGAGAGAGAGAGATAGAAAAGAAAGTAGAGAGAAGAGGGAGGGGAGAGAGAGGGACAGAAAGGGTGTGGGGAGTGCGGGTGGGGACTTAAAACATTATACAGAAAACCATGTAATCCATACTACTTGCAACATATATAGCTAAGATCATCCTGGCCAGTAGGTCATTACACAACTAGTTGATAATAGTAACAATAATAATAATCACAATAATAGTAATAATAATAATAGTAGTAGTAATAATAATAATAAGAGTAAGAGTAATAATAATAATAAGAACAGAAATAATAAAAAAAAGAAAAAAAAATATGATAATAGATATAAGTGAAACTGCTGTATCCAAGAACACGCGCAGAGAAACCTGTGTGGATATGCTGGAGAACTCGGCCACATGGCGACGCAAAGACTGTGTGGAGACGTTCAGGAAGGAGTGACCATGCAGAGTGATCATGCAGATGCCACCTCACTTGAACAGAGGCCAGAGTCAGGCCAGCGGTCCCGAGACCCAGGCCACCAGCCCCCCCGTAGGCTACAGATCCCGACCGGTCCACAGAGACGACCACTCGCCCGCCCAGGAAGGCAGCAGCAGGAGACCCCAGCAGGAGCCGCCCCGCGGACACAGGGCACCGGCCCCGGCAGGCCGAGGCCAGCAGTCCCCGACCCCCCCGGGCACCGGCCGCCCGGGACAGACGGGGCAGAGGGCCCGGGCCCAGGAGCGCAGGGACACCCCCCACCCCCACAGGCCAAGGGCCAGCACGCCACCCGGGGGGACCCGGCCCGCCCAGACGGCCACCGCCAGAGGCCAGCCCCACACCCCAGCGCCCAGCCGCACACCCCGAGAACCAGTCCTGCCCCCCCCCCCCAGACCAACACACACAAACACACGCACTCTCCTTCCACTCCTCCATTCATCCTCCCACACATACACCATCCAACCCTTACATACTCTGTCCTCCCACACACACACACCATCCTTCCACCATCCATCCTTCCACACACACACCATCCTTCCACCATCCATCCTCCCACACACTCACCATCCTTCCACCATACACTCTCCCACACCTACCCCATCCTCCCACACACACATCATCCCTCCACCACTCATCCTCCCACACATACACCATCCTCCACCTTCACACCTCCCACACACACACACACACCATCCTTCCACTACCCATCCTCCCACACATACATCATTCTCCTACACATACACCGTCCTCCCTCTCCTACACCAAACATCCACCTTCACGTACCCCATCCTCCCACACACACACACACCACCCCTCCATCACCCACTCTCCCAAACATACACCACTCCCCCACACACACACCATCCTCCCTCCCATACACCATCCATCCTCCTGCACACACACCATTCTTCCACCATCCATCCTCCCACACACTCCCCCTCCCTGCACCATACATTCTCCCACACATACCCCATCCTCCCCCACATACATCATCCCTCCACCATTCATCCTCCCACACCCACACCACCCCCCCTCCCACACACCACACATCCACCTCCACACACCCCACCCTCCCACACACACACACCATCCCTCCACCACCCATCCCCCCACACACACACCACTCTCCCCCCCCCCCCCCCCCCCATACACACACACACACAAACAAACACCATCCCCCCACCACCATCCTCCCGCCACCCCACGCCGCGGGGGGACAGCCCCAGCCAGGAGGCGAGGAGACACGAGCCAGGCCCCCACCCCCCCCACCCCGCCCCAGTCCCCCACTCCCCACCCCCAAAACAGCACCTTCCCCCCAGGGCCAGCAGCCAAACCCCCCGGGACAGCCCGCCCACGCCCCGGGCCAACGCGACAGGCCACCCGGCCCACCCCGCCCCCGGGCCATCCATGGAGACAGGGGCGCTTGAAGACCCCATCGCCCCTCCCTCCCCCACTAGTGAGGGAATATATTATGTGCTGTTTGCAATTAAAAAAAGAGGGTTAAAATTGGGGGGCAGTAACTGCATTGAGGAGGGGGTGGGGCCACCTGAGCAGTCCCACCCACCTGACCTCGCATGTTCCACCCCCCAAAACGTGTTTGTATGTTGCAAATGTTATTTGTGCTCAGTGACTAAGTGGAATTAAAAGCTGGGAGGCATGCTGCCGCTCGGCGAAGCAACGGGGCCACTATGATGACCCCCCCTGCCCCGCCCAGCGCAACAAGCACACCCCCCACGGCCCTACCTGTGTATGTAGTGAAGAGTGGGGAGGGGAGGGGTCAGGAGATGTAGGTCCAGAGGGGGGTAAGCCTCCCCCCTGGAAGACGACCCGCCAGTGGCTCAGGGCGCCCCCGTCCCCCGCCGGCCCCGAAGGGCGTCACAGGCCCAGAGCAGGCACCCCAACCCAGGCACGCCACGAACCCCCCCAGGGGCCAGCCACCAGCCCAAGGGGCCACTTTCCTCTTTCTGAGTGGGAGGGGGGCGAGGCGAAGGAAGGGAACCCCAGGCCCCCGCCCCCAACACCCAGCCAGGGCGCCCCCCAGAGGACACGTCCTAACCCCCTGCAAACGCACACACTCCCTTTTTTTTTTTTTTTTTTTTTTTCTCCCCAGCCACTCACACACACTCTCACACACCTCTATATACCAACACCTCAATACGTGCACATACCTCCACACACACACGTCACGCACATACCTATAAACACACACACCGGTGCCCACATACACACACACTCTCATACCCCTCCATACACATACACCACTACACACACACTCACATACATACCTGCATATACACACAAGCACCTCCATACATACTCACGCCTCCACCCACTCCTTCACTCCTCCACACACACCTCGACCTCCACGTGCACACACTCATATATACATACCTTCACACACACCCACATCCCACATAGACCTCCACACACACACCCGCACACTACTCACACACACACATACACGCACACACCCAGACCTTCATACACACCCACACACACATACGGCACACACGTCCCTCTACACCCACCCACACACCAGCATACCCACAGACACACACACACACACACCCACACACAAACACACCCCCACCCAGGTTCCGGGGCTGCGACCAAGCACCAGGGCACGGACCAACCCCCGGCACGGCACATCCGGACGGGCCCAGCCCCCCCCAGCAGCGGCAGACCCCCCACCCCCAGGAGCGGGGGGAGACCCGACGCCCCAGAGCCCGGGGCCCCCACCCGGCCCACCCCGGGCCCGACCGGCCACCCGGCCAGGGGCCGACGGACACCGACCCAGGCACCCCGGCAGCCACCCCCCACCGCCACGAGGCAGCCCCACCCCGGGGCCCACCCAATGCCGCCCGCCCAGACCGGAACCCCCAGCCGACCCAGCAGCGGAGCAGCCTAGATCCCCACCCAGGAGACAACCGGAGACCTGAAGCCACCAGGGACCCCCCACCCACATCCGCCCCCATCCCAGCGAAGCCGCAATCCTCCACCTACATTAAGTGATGTAGCCAGTCACAGGGGACCAGAGGGAATGAAAGTCATCTGACTGGTTCCTGGAGGAGGCAGACATTGTCTCAATGCTGATGTGATCTAACAGGAGATTTCTAAACTGCTGGATAGACAAATTATTCTTATCTTTCCAGTTCACAAGAATAGTTTTCTTTGCGATGCATAAGACTGCGAGGACCAAGTTTATGGAGTGTATTCCTATGTTGGTGTCACCCAGGTCGCCCAGTAGGCAAAGTGTGGGGTTTGCAGGAAAACTAGTTTTAAACCATTTTGAGAGATCTTCACACACCTTAATCCAGAACCTTTGGACAGGTGTGCAGGACCACAGCGCATGGATGTAGCTATCAGAGGTGTTCTCAGAGCAGTGTGGGCAGATATCTGATGGTGAAAGGCCCATCCTGAACATCCTGTGTCCTGTATAATGAGTTCTATGGAGAATTTTGAATTGTATTAGTTGTATATTTGAATTCTGAGTCATTTTAAACGTGTTTAAACATATTTGCGACCATCTTTTCTGATCAAAGTTATTAGATAAATCATCTTCCCATTTTGAAGTCGGGAGAGATATCCTGTCTTCTAGCTTTGCAAGTAATCTATATATTTTTGATAATAATTTTGGAGTATTATGATTCAGGAATTCTGCTATTCTGACAGGAAGCTGCAAGTCTAACTGTACAGGGGTATACTTCTTACATATAATTGATTTTAGTTGGTGGTACTCTAAGAATTTATTGCTGTTGATTCCATACTGTGAGACAATTGTGTTGAAAGATACAAAGTTTCCATTTTCTATTATCTGTCCTAACTGTTGTATTCCTTTAGTCTTCCATTGAGTGAAGTTTATCATCTTTTTGTTCTGCAGGATGTCAGGGTTGTTCCAGATGGGTGTAAGTCTACATGGAAAGAGGGAAGATCTGGTTATCTTACAGAATTCCCACCAAGCCATTAAGGAAAAACGGATGTTAAGGCTTTTAAAGCACTTATATGGTTTAATGGTTGAGCTGATGAACGGCAGGTCAGAGATGACTAAGTCCTCACACAAAGCCTGCTCCACATCTAGCCACGGCTCATCCAGATAACTGGGTTTGAGCCACTTGGAGATGTACTGCAGCCTGTTAGCTATAAAGTAGTTATTAAAGTTTGGTAGGTCCAGTCCTCCTCTATCTTTAGTCTGCTGTAAGGTTTTAAGACTGATACGTGACGGCTTGTTTTTCCAAAGAAACTTGGATATGAAAGAGTCCAGAGATTTAAACCAACTGGTGGAGGGTTTAGTGGGTATCATTGAAAATAAATAATTAACTTTAGGTAGGATCATCATCTTAATGGTGGCAACTCTTCCCATTATTGAGATGGGTAAGCGCCTCCACCGTAAGAGATCATCTTCTATTGTTTTTAGTAGCTGAACATAGTTTAATTTTGTTAAATCTGATAATCTGGGGGAAATATTTATACCTAAATATCTAATGTTTCCTGTCTGTATTTTGATATTAGGGATGTTTTGTAGGTCACAGTTGATGGACATGGCTGTAGTCTTAGACCAGTTAATAGAATAATCAGATATTGATGAGAACTTATTAATAACCGTGATTGTCTGAGAGAGTGATGTTTGTGAGTTCTGAAGGAAGAGTAATACATCATCTGCATAAAGACTTATTTTATGTTCTATATTTTTGCCCTGGATTCCTTTAATTTCTATATTTTGTCTAATAGCAGCTGCTAACGGCTCTATGAAAATGGCAAAAAGTGAGGGGGAGAGTGGACAGCCCTGTCTGGTGCCTCTCTGTAAGCGGAAGCTTGGAGAAGTTTGATCGTTGGTTTTCACACATGCATTTGGGTTATTATATAATATTTTAATCCACTCTATGAAAGAAGGTCCAAACCCAAATTTGTCTAGTGTTGCAAATAGAAACTTCCAGTTTACCCTGTCGAAGGCTTTTTCTGCATCTAGAGAAATGATTGTGGATTCTAGATTATGTAAAGTAGAGTAATCAATGAGGTTAATTAGTCTACGTGTGTTAGTAGATGAATGTCGACCTTTTATAAAACCTGTCTGGTCCGGATGTATTATAAGAGGGGTTATTTTTTCTATCCTTCTGGCAAGAGCTTTACTAATTATTTTCAGGTCTACATTTATTAAAGATATGGGACGGTAACTGGATGGAAGTGTGGGGTCTTTGCCTGGTTTTAGCAATAGTGTTATATTAGCTAAGTTCATATTTTGCGGTATTTTTTGTTTTTCCTGTATTTCTAACAACATATTATAAAATGTAGGAGCTAGCGTTGTCCAGAATTCCTTGTAAAATTCTGCTGAGTAACCATCTGGACCCGGGGCTTTATTGTTGGGCATATGTTGGAGAGCTTCGTGGAGTTCATCTACAGTAATAGGTGCATCTAAATTTATTTTATTTTCATTTTTTAGTTTTGGTAGATTAATGTTGTTTAAAAATTGTTCAATATGTTCATCTGTTGGATTAATCTGTGATTCATATAATGTTTTATAGAAGCTTCTAAACGTGTCATTTATCTTGTCTGGGTCATGGCTGATGTTTCCGTCTTGATCTTTAACAGAGGAGATTGTTGTTTTCTCCTTGTTTGTTTTTAGTTGATTTGCTAAAAACTTTCCAGATTTGTTACTGTGTTCAAAGTTCTCCAAGCGAAGTCTTTGCACTAAAAACTGTGTTTTTTTATCTATAATTTCTTTAAGCTGCAATTTAGTTTTCCTTATATTATTCATTGTGTGCTCTTCGGGGGAAATGCGGTAAGCCTCCTCCAATGATTTAATCCTGAGTTCTAATTCTAAAACTCTTGCTGTTTCCTTCTTCTTCTTATGTGAGGAGAAGGAAATTATTTTCCCTCGCATTACTGCTTTTCCTGCTTCCCATAGGAGACACGCTGAAGTTTCAGGCATGTCATTTTTTTCTATATAAATTGACCATTCTTTTTTAAAATAATCAATGAACTCAGGATCTTTCAATAAAGAGGTGTTGAATCTCCAGCTTTTACCAATCGGTTTATTATTTTTGTTTCTCAGAGTGAATGAAACTGGTGCGTGATCGCTAATGCTGATTGGATGTATCTGAGTCTCTGAAATGTCGCCCATTAGTGAGTTACTATTTAATATATAATCTATTCTAGAGAAGGAGTGGTGAACTGAAGAGAAGAAGGTGTATTCTCTTAGTTTAGGATGGTGAGAGCGCCAAGCATCGCAAAGACCAAAATCCTTCATGTACTGTTTGATAGTTTCTGACGACTGCCAGACTCGATGACTACCTGATGTGCTGCAGCGATCTTGTTCAGTCAAGACTACATTAAAATCACCAGCTAGCACTATTCTGTTATCTGAATAATTCTGGAGTGTAGCAAACAGGGAGTGGAAAAAGGAGGGATCATCTGCATTGGGGCCGTACACATTGGTAATACATAATTTGATATTACAAATAGATAATAAAGTTATCAGAAATCTGCCTTCCGGATCCGCTACTGTGCTATCTATGTCAAAATTTAGTCTCTTATTAATAAGAGTAGCTACTCCTCTTTGCCTAGAATTGTAACAAGCTGAGTAAACATGAGGAAACTGAGCTGTTTGAAGAAGGTCTATGGTTGAGTTTGTTAAATGAGTCTCTTGTAGTAAGACAATGTCAGCCTGCAGCTCCTGTAATTTATTAAAGATCTTCAACCGCTTCTCCCTGGAACCGGCTCCATGTACATTCCAACAGACGATTTTTAACATGGTTATTGTGAACGGTTTAATGCTTCATGCGTGTTACTGACGCGTGTGTCTTTGTGCGCCCCTCTTGCGTGTTCGCGCGTGTTTGCATGCAGCCTGATTGCGCGCGTTTGTCCGTATGTTAAATGTCCGTATATGTACCTTAATGCGTGTTCTCTCATACATAAAACGCGAGTGTTTATATTTATCATGTATGGTGCGGCTGTGCGTCCTGACGGTTTTTCGACCGGCCGCGTGCGCTGCTGATATTACGAGCTGGATTACAATTAACAGTGAAAGCGTGAAAGATAGTGAAAAGTGAGAAAAGTATTTGTGTGAAATATAAAAACAAAACAGAAAAAAATACATCGATCTAGATGTAGAGGCTGTGGTGAGACGAGCAGTGTGTTCTACTGTCAGTGATCTATAATGGCGAGTTAAGAGTGATCATTTGGAGAGATTGACATACAGCACCTGGGATCAGAAGAGCCACGGAGTGACGTCCGGGTCGCGGTACAGTTGTCCATTAATAAACAGTTTATCCACCGCGATGACAGCGCGAGCGCCATTAGCCATAGATTTCCTTCTGATGGGAAACAGGACTCTCCGTCGGTCCAGAATCTCTCTCGGATATTGGTCGTTTACTCCGAAGTTGGTCCCCTTCAGTTCGCGGCCCTGGTTCTTCACCTGCTCCTTCTGTTTGAAGCTGACGAACTTCGCTACGATGGGTCTTGGTCTGCTGGACCCGGGTTTCCTCCCGCCGAGCCGATGGACTCTGTGAAAGGAGATGTTTTTCACCGTTTCCTCCGGGAGCTTCAGGTGGGTTTTGATGAAGTTTTTCACCGTGGTCTCGGGGTCCTCCTCCGTCTGCTCTGGAATCCCTGCAAATACCAGGTTCTCTCTCATGCTCCGCGCCTGCAGATCGATCACCGTTTCCTTAATCTTCTTATTTTCATCTGAGAGACGGGTCAAGCCCTCGGTGAGGGATTTTACTGTCTCTCTGAGACCGGCATTTTCTGCAGCCAGACTTTCCACCTGCTTCTGGCTGAATTCTAATGATTCACGTAGCGCCTGGAACTCTTTGTGGAGAATTTCTACCAGACTCAAACGCGCATCAAAACTACTGAGTTTCTTATCTATGGAGATCAGAACATCTGTTGAGTCGTTCCCCGGTGGTGAAATAGCTCCAGGTGAATCCTCATTTCGCTGTCTCTTGGATTTAGATGAGGTGGAGGGGGTGGAGGTGTTGTTTGGTTTCCCCATGACGATTCTGTCGTAACAACGATCTATAAAATCTGTCAGGCTGGCCAAATCCTCCCCGCTGTGCTCCAGAGTGTACCTTTTAAAGACACTATAGTCCTACTTTAAAGAATATTTTTTGATTAAGTTGGCACAAAATACAATCGAATGAAAGTAGAAATGTTTGGGCGCGCCTAGTTTGAATCTGCCGTCTCCCCCGGAACTACGTCACCTACAGCATTAGCGTCACTTACCTCTTAGCGTCACTTACCTCCTTCATTATTTCACTGAACCCATCTTTAATCTTTTCCCTCCAAATCTGCTCCATTACTTGTTCTTCTTCTTCAAAAAACAAGTTAAAGTACTGAATGTGACAGCGTTGCATCCTCTCAAGCGGAGAGATCAGAGAGGCCAAAGTTACAACAGCAAGGAGCAACCCGAAGCCGATGGTCTGAAAATCAGAAATACTCCGAATAGAATCACACTGACTCATTCTAACTACAGTTTCATCAGGGAAGAAAGAAGTAAGACTTACCTTAGATCTGGTTTTCATTTCAGTGATGTACAATTTTTCCTCGCTTGTAATGTTGCTTTGGTTTTTGCAAATTTGCTGCATCTCATGTTCACAATGATTCTCATTACAACACACATACCAGTCTCCATCAACTAACATGGCGATAACCCACAGCAGAGCAACAAGCAATGCTTTAGAAAAGCCAAAGAGAAATACTCTTGACAGCATTTTCAAGTATAAAAATCGAGTACACAAACCCTTAAATACAAATATGAAGGCTCTCTGAAACGATTGATCTGCCCACAGTTTCAGAAAAAAGAGGACGACAGCTGGAACAACCATGTGAACGTTGCAGTCATGAACAGAACTGCCCGACAGAGTTTCATCAACCATTGCATGATAAGCGAAGCAAGCAGTTATGGTGAAAAAAAGGGTGAACTGTCCAGATGGAAAACTTGTTAAAAAGTCTTTCATCTTCAAACGTGTATAAAGATCTCAGCAGCTCCTTCCTCCTGCAGAAGAACAAAAAAATGACGCTGTCTTTTAAGCTTTGAAACTTTGCCTCCAGGTCTGAAACGTGAAGGTTTTCTCCTGTGTTGCCATTTTATTCCCTCGAAAGAGAAAGTAAACAGGCATTATTACTGAGAAATAAAGCTCAGATTTAGATCCACCCTTCACTAAGAGACATTTGTGGTGTAAAAAATTCCAGATGGTCACCGGTCACAGTCACCTGACCAAACTTTGACATCATAGCGGTTCTGTTGATTCTCAGGCTGAAAATCATGCGGTCATGTGATTTACAGAACACCATCATTGACATGAAAGCCACAATGCTATAAAGCTTCAAATTCCACCTAGAGTTGTAATGATATTGTTTAAAATTTATTGATATTTCAGGAATTTTAGCTGCTGACACCAATAAAAGACACAAATCAGATGATTAATTTTATTTATTTTTTATGCAGATGACTGACAGATATATGCCCCTTAAAAGGACTTAGGAGGATGTTCTACTGTGCCTCAAGCCTGGTCCACATAAAGATTTTCGGACTCTTTTTGTCCTAATTTTGCCTCTTCCTGACCAAGGATGGCAAATCATGAGTTATTATGAGTCTTATAAGGTTTCCCTGTACAATTATCATGTGGTCTGCGGTTACGAGCAGATTTGTCCCGAAAAACAGGCCGTAGCCAAGAATCGGAAATATTGAACACGTTCAACATTTACAACCCGATATCTTCGTATGTGTGAGGAAAGCTGACGACTCATGAATTGTGACTGTGTGGATGGTGACGTGGTGCGGAATATAGCCAATCAGGGAGCGAGCTGGCTGGGGAACAAGGAAGTAAATGAAGTCCGTGTTCACGTCGTCTCCAGTCTGTTATTTTTTTCAGTTGTGGCGTTTTCTGTTAACAATAGTCCCAAGACCTCCATCATTCCCTCATCCTGTATATCCCCTTCCATGATGGTGTTATGTTTTCCAGTTGTTGCTATGGTTCTTCTTCTACGTTTTTTGCCGGTTGTTGCTATGGTTCTTCTTCTACGTTTTTTGCCGGTTGTTTCTATGGTTCTTCTTCTACGTTTTTTGCCGGTTGTTTCTATGGTTCTTCTTCTACGTTTTTTGCCGGTTGTTTCTATGGTTCTACTTCTACGTTTTTTGCCGGTTGTTTCTATGGTTCTACTTCTACGTTTTTTGCCGGTTGTTGCTATGGTTCTTCTTCTACGTTTTTTGCCGGTTGTTTCTATGGTTCTACTTCTACGTTTTTTGCCGGTTGTTTCTATGGTTCTACTTCTACGTTTTTTGCCGGTTGTTGCTATGGTTCTTCTTCTACGTTTTTTGCCGGTTGTTGCTATGGTTCTTCTTCTACGTTTTTTGCCGGTTGTTTTTATGGTTCTACTTCTACGTTTTTTGCCGGTTGTTGCTATGGTTCTTCTTCTACGTTTTTTGCCGGTTGTTTCTATGGTTCTACTTCTACGTTTTTTGCCGGTTGTTTCTATGGTTCTACTTCTACGTTTTTTGCCGGTTGTTGCTATGGTTCTTCTTCTACGTTTTTTGCCGGTTGTTTCTATGGTTCTTCTTCTATGTTTTTGTTAGATCATGCTTGGTGACGTGAGATGTCCGGCTCGGAGGACTAGATTGTAGATCAGTTGTGGAACAGCATTGTTAAGTGTGTGTTCTTCTGTGATTAGATTATCGGAGGACACCACACACAGTATGATCAAAACTGTTAAATGCCAGAATTTTTATCTTCATGTGTGAGGTCTGGACCAGATAAAAAATCTTATAAGATTAAAAAAATCCTTGTGTGTACCAGGCTTTAGGGACATTAAGGAGATGCTGGACTCCCAACTTCGTGAGTTTTAATGAAAAGAAGACTGAGGTAATTTTGTTCAAACCCAGGGGTTCCTCGAACGGTTTCCATGACTGATCTGATCTCTGGACTCCTTGTCACCTTTTGTTAAGCCCATTGTTATGAGTCTGGACAAAGGCTGACTGAGTTGAAACTGGACCAACAGATTCATAATATGGTTAAGTGTAGCTTCTTTCAGTTGAGGCAGCTAGCAAAAATTAATCTTGGTTTGTTAAGAAAGGAGAGAGACTCATTCACACTTTCATAGCGACAAGGCTGGACTACTATAATGCTCTGTATGTAGGGGTTAGCCAAACTTCTCTCTCTCGCCTGCAGATGGTCCAAAATGCAGCTGCTCGCTTGCTAATGGTCACCTGTAAGTCATAGAACGTCTCGCCTGTTCTGGCTTCCCTTCAATAAATTCCTGTTAGTTTTAGAGTCCATTTTAAAGTTCTTTTAATGTATAAATCCCTAAATGGTCTAGCCCCACCCTATTTATCTGACTTGCTTCGGCCCTACACGCTGTCAGGACTTTAAAGGTCTGCTGACAGCAGGTCCTGGTGGTTCCTAAGACGAGGCTGAAACGTAGAGGGGATCAGGGTTTCGCTGTGGCAGCACCAAAGCTGTGGAACCAGCTGGCTTTAAACATAAAACAGGCCTCCTGCTGTGTAGTTACAAAACTGAGCTGATGCTTTTTTGCTTTTAATGTTTTTTATTTTGGGGCATTTTATAATTACTTGACTGACAATGTTTTAGTGTATTTATAAATGATTTGCTGTTTTGGTTTTCGGCACTTAGGTCAACAATGTTTTAAGTGCTCTATACTGGAAAAACCCTGATTTTTAGTTTCCTTGAATTCCTATTGAATATGATTGAAAAATCAATTTTTTTATTTTTATTTTTAGTTGTTTTTTTTACTTTTTAATCTGTATGTTGTGTCAGATTCACACGCATTTTTAATATTATAAAGAGTTTCACATCATTTATATTTAAAATAAATCTTTTGATTTGGCTTTATGTTTGCATCTTATACATTAGCAACATCTTGCCTAAACGGTTTAGGTTATTATAAAATATCTAAACTCAAAGAGCAAATAATTTTTAGTTTCAAATCAGTTTTCACCCATCACAGCTCAGCAGAACCAACCGTCATATGATGTTTTTGTGCATTCACATTTTACTTTCTGTTTCACATCAACACAAAGTTAATGGTGTAGAGTTTCCCGACAGCATGCAAGTCGACCACAGGTGTACCAACTCATGCACAATAAACATTATCTGAAAATGTTTCTTTAACAGAAAAGTAAGACAAAGGCTGGTTATGTTAACCAGTTTTAAAATCAAATGGAGAAAAAATCTGAACAAAATCAGAAAGAGGCCTTGGAGAACCCAAAGAGAAAAGCGCCAGTTCAACCCCCCAAGACATTTTTCTATTTATTTCCTCCTGTTTTTTTTTGTTTGTTAGTTTTTTGTTTTTTGTTTTGTTTTGTTTTTGTCATTATTTTATAAACCAGTTTGTAGCAGCTAAACCTTTTAATGACAGTCAGCATGCACACATGATGTTTCCAGGACAGCCTCAGCTGTCAGATTATCAATGATGGAAAATAAATGTTTTAATAGATATAGCAGCATAAAGATCATTTAAAGTATCCATGTCAAGACTTCCCTCTACCCGGTCCACCTTTTCCAGCTTGTCTAGGGGGGGATCCTAAGAAGTTCCCAGGCCAGCCAAAAGATGTAGTCCCTCCAGCGTGTCCTGGGTCTTCCCCGGGGCCTCCTCCCTGTGGGACGTACCCAGAACACCTCACCAGGGAGGCGTCCAGGAGGCATCCTGACCAGATGCCCGAGCCACCTCATCTGGCTCCTCTCAATGTGGAGGAGCAGCGACTCTACTCTGAGCCCCTCCCGGATCACCGACCTCACTGCCGACTAGGAGAAAGCACTACACCCTTTTCCGGCTGAGGACCATGGTCTCGGACTTGGAGGTGCTGATTCTCATCCCGGCCTCTTCACACTCAGCTGTGAATCGCTCCAGTGAGAGCTGAAGATCACGGCCCGATGAAGCCAACAGAACTACATCATCCACAAAGAGCAGAGACCCAATCCTGAGGCCACCGAACCGGATCCCCTCAACACCTCGGCTGCACCTAGAAATTCTGTCCATAAAAGTTATGAACAGAATCGGTGACAAAGGGCAGCCTTGGCGGAGTCCAACCCGCACTGGAAACGATTCTGATTTACTGATTCTGATTCAGCACACCATACTCCCGGAGTACCCAGAAGAGGGGACACAGAACCCCTTTGCTCTTCTCCAAGTACAACTACAAAGCACATGTAGACTGATTGAGCAAACTACCATGTCCTCTCCAAGACCCTGAAGAGGGCGTAGAGCTGGTCCACTGTTCCACGACCGGGACAAAAACCACACTGTTCCTCCTCAATCCGAAGTTCGATTAGCCCCTCCTCTCCAGGACCCTTGAATCACCCTTACCAGGGAGACTGAGAAGTGTGATCCCCCTGAAGTTCCCCGATGTCCACGTGTTGCTGCAGGCGTGTGTCAACAATATTGTAGTGAGTGGGCATGGTGACGTGCCCTGATTACTGGAGTGGGATCACCTGTGGTGGAGGGGAGTGGTGAGAGGTATGAAAAGGAACTGTGTGTGTGTGGCCAGGTGGTTCTGGAGAGTGGAGCTTGGCGTGTGTCAAAGGGGAAACCCCGCCAGGCAAACCGTAAGCGTTCACGGACTTGGACTGTTTGGGAGGGTGCCGATCGCAGCCAGGTAGGGCTCACAGTATTTGTTTCCAAACAAAACTCTCTGCCCATAGATGCTTCACATGAATGGAGTGTGTTGGACATCAGATTTCTATGATGTCACATGTTATTTATTTTATTTTCATTTTACTCAAACTACTTTTTATTTACTTATTTATTCATTTATTTATACATTCAGTCATTTTTAGCTGGAAGGGGGATTGGGCTTGGAGTGTGTATACATGTGTGCGTGTGACTGTGTGAAAGATTTCATTGAGTGTTTTTATTCTTATGTTTTTAAAGAACTTTGTGTTGCCAATGGCATGACAAGCGCTTTATAAATAAAGTTTGATTTGATTTGATGAAGGCAGTGTCAAAAATTTGTATATAAAAAGAATGGCTCACAAAAGAACGGCTCACAGCTGTGAATCGGTTCCCATCGTTCATTTTAGAGAGTCGTTCAAAAGAATCGATTCGTTCGTGAACGTCACAAATCTACCAAAAACAGGAGAGCCAACTCCCGGGTCCCCAGACTTCCTCATCAAAAGACATTTTGGTTGGATTGAGGAGGTTTTCAAATTATTACTTCCACTGACAACATCCTGAGTCAAAGTCAAAAGCCCCCCATCGAATTTCCTCAAAGCTCTCTGGAAGTCATTCTCCATGGCATGTTCAAGCTCCTCCCATGTCCACATTTTTCCCTTAGAGACTGTTAAAGCTGCGCTTTGTTTAAAGGCAAAATAAGTAGCTTTGACACTTAGTGTTTCAAATCAGAACTGCAGTCAAAAGAGAAAAATACGGACAGCGTTTTCGGTTTAGTTAAGCAAAATTCTGGTACTTATCTACTTTGCCAGCTCTGCATCCATCTTGAAATTAGTTTGGTTTCTCAGATTTCCCACCTTTCAAAAGAATTTCCCTGCAAGGGATTAATAAAGTATTTCTGATTCTGATTCTGATTCTCCAACATTGATCCTGGTTTTATTCTGTTTTTGGTCGTTTGCTTTTTTAGCAGGATGCCGAGGCTTTTTAGGTTTTTCTGAAACTGTTTCTGGTCGCTTCTTTTACCAGCTTCCATACCTGCAGGCTGCTGCTCTTTTACCAACATAAAACACCAAACGCTGCCTTTTGTTGCTAGGCAACCTTGAGAAGTTGCATATGATTGCTTAAGGAACCAGGAAGTAGGAAAGAGCAACGCGGTGCACCCAAGTTATTCCGGCATGGATCTCTTATTTTGAAGGAGAAAAACTTAACAAAGACATTGTTGATGTAGGAGACATATTGTTTTTAGGGAAGCTTCCTTTTGTCCCTCACAACAAATGAGAATATTTTAAATGATTTTTACAGAAAAAAAATCCTAATTATTCAGCCTTTAACTTGCCTGTACCCATTAGCTGCCTCTGGAGTCTGACAGGCCGATAAGACTCATCCTCTTCTTGTTACCCTATTGCCTGTTTCATAATCATGAATAAATTATCCTGTATTTACCAAAGTAATAACCATGTTATATCTTTACCAGGCTCTAAGGCTGAACATCCAGACTCATCTGAGGAAAATGAAATGAACGATCTTCATTCCTTATATGCTTAGATGATTAACTCCATCTATCCAGGATACGACAACATGAACCGTTAGATGTAAGCTGACCAGTTTTTAATCCTGTGAAAGTTACAGATATTCCTGCTTCATCAGATAGTACAGATCACTCATTTATCTTTGTTTTATTACTTTAACAAATAGAATAGACCCTCTCATCAGAGACCACACCCAAACACCTCCAAACGTTTATCTTAGCATCTTTAACCACTGAAAAAAAAACTACTCAACTGGAAAGACAAAGAAATTATCAATAAATTAATGAACCATTGGCTGAACTCGTTAACTGATTGTGTAAGTTTAGGGAAACTGACTTATATCTCAAAATAAAAGAAACACTGGTTTCCATCCAGAGCTGATTCCTCTTATAAAAACCGATCATGAATGCTGCATAAATAATGATAAATAACAAAAGAGCTACCAACCTTTAACCTGCCCCTCCTGTTATAGAAAAACAAATTATTAAGAGTCTGGATGAGTGAGGTTTACTGGTAAGTTTACTTATTCTCTTGGTTCGGGTTCGTCGGTTTCAGCCATGACTTTCCAGAGAACCGAATGAGGGGTCCCCCTTTCAAAAACAGAGGCTGAAATTCAGGTTCAGGTCGATCAGACGCTGTCGCTGGGTTCTCCTCGGTCACTCGAGAAAGGAAAATAAATAGAAAAATAAATGATCCTGAGTCTTGATCCTCGTTTTTTTCCATTTTTGGTCGTTTTTAGCAGGATGCCGAGGCTTTTTAGGTTTTTCTGAAACTGTTTCTGGTCGCTTCTTTTACCAGCTTCCATACCTGCAGGCTGCTGCTCTTTTACCAACATAAAACACCAAACGCTGCCTTGTTGTTGTTAGGCAACCGTGGGGAGTCGCATATGATTGGATAAGAAACCAGGAAGTAGGAAAGAGCAACGCGGTGCACCCAAGTTATTCCAGCACGGAACTCTTATTTTGAAGGAGAAAAACTTGATAAAGACGTTGTTGATGTAGGAGACAGATTGTTTTTAGGGAAGCTTCTTTTTATCCCTCCCAACAAATGAGAACATTTAAATTATTTTTAAGGAAAAAATCCTAATTATTCAGCCTTTAAGATTAATAAAGTGAATAATCAAAAGAATAATGAATAACAATGAAACTTCTTCCAGACTCCGGGTCCATCTTTGCTTTTATTATGACTGTTTTGGTTTTGTAGTTTTATTGGGATTTTACTTCATATTTTGTTTTACGTTTTGTCATTGTTTTTATTTGCAATGAAAATAAATAAAATGACATTTTTGTTACTGAGTTCATGTTTTAAAGAAACATTTTACCTTAAAATGTTTGCTATAAAAAAACAAGACTTTTATGTAAGTAAGAGTTCGGAATTTGAGTTGATCTGAAAACTTGTTTTTTTCTTGCCTGCAAAATTTATAGTAAATATGATAGAAGCTTCTTTTAGTTTCTATTCATAAAATTGTAATGTCGAACATTTTGTTGGATCAGTTTCATAAAATGGGAAAAACTTAAATGTCAGACCGTACAAAAAGGTTCAAGCTTAAAAATAAAAACAGATGAAAATTAATTATAATTGTGTATGAACATAATTTATCTCAGTTTATCAGCAACTAACGGAAAATATGATATGTATGTATTTAGTTTATTAATGTTTCTAAAAATGCATAAATTTAGATTTATTGTTTCTTAAAAATAGTTCGAATATACAGCAGTTTGTACGGAGAAGATGAATTTACTATGACAGAAATAGCTGAGCGTTGAACAGTTTTACACAAAAATCTGCTTTTTAAGTTAATAACCTGAAATAAGTTCAAATAATTATACAAAGAAAAAATGTTTAGTTCACAGTCAGATGAGCCAAAACCACAAACATCCTCCAACAGAAGAGAAAATAAATCAATATATTAATATATTAATGTACACAGTCACAAGAGGAACAAAAAGTTGATTTTTTTCTTTTTTTTAAATGAAAGTAAACATTTCCCACAGAAACTTTTCTCCAAAATGTTCATACCAGACCAGAATAAACCCAGGATACAAACCAGGATAAATCTGGGATAAAACCAGGAAAAAACACAGGATAAATCTGGGAAAAAACCAGGAAAAAAACAGGATAAATCTGGGATAAAACCAGGAAAAAAAACTGGATAAATCTGGGATAAAACCAGGAAAAAAAACTGGACAAATCTGGGATAAAACCAGGAAAAAAAACTGGATAAATCTGGGATAAAACACGGGAAAAATTAAGGATAAACCCGAGAAAAAAATGGGATAAAACCAGGACAAATAAATCTTAAATCATAACTGAGCAAGTGCAGTTTATACAGGAACAGTCAACACATCGAACACATGAAAACAGCTTTACAAGCAGAGAACCAATAAAAGGATCAATATTTCTAAGCTAACGTTGGACGTCCACCACTGATTCACACGACTGAATATTAACACCTGATCAGATTTAATTATCATTAAACTCAATGAAACGTTCTTGTTCTGTTGGCTTTTCTACCATTAAAAACTAAGTGAGGCCCCAGTACAGCTCCCTGAGGAACTCCAACATGAAGTAAAGAAGTCCGAGACGTTTTCTCCTTTTCAGTCCATCCAGAAAAACCTGAAAGTTCATTCCTGACTTGTTTATGTGCTTATCGTTGGCATTCAGCGGCTTGATGAACAAAACTAGTTTTCAGAGATGAATCCCTTCTTCACGTTCTGGTCGTCAACAGAGAAAAACTACTAATCTTAATCAAACTCTACGGATGCAGAGATTGGCCATAGTTGACATTATTTTCTTTTTTTATTGTGATGTTGAGGTAACGAGTTAATCCTCTAACTAGGTCGAGTTGTAAAATTACATCAGAATAAAACAAGGTGTTACTCCAGGAAGAGCTGAAAGCTGTTACCACTTCCCACCACTAGAGGGCAGACATCTGCATCTTCCATCCTAATGTTACTTTTAACTCCTAACGTTACTGCAGTCCTTCCACATTTCCTCGACATCACTGAGAAAATAGTCCGATGCTCTTCTGCTCCGACACGTACAAAAATGCCACCGCAGCGATGGAGGGTCTACTTCTGGTGCCTGGATTCGTCTATTAGCCCATTTAAAGGAAGCCATGCTGCGTGACGGACGTGTGATGATCCCCATACATGTACAACAATGGAAACGGGTTAACATGCTGGCTGGTTGCAACCGTTTTAGACCAGATTTCTGCTCCAACTTAATCAGATTTCCCCTTGGACTGAATTTCATGAATCACCTTCAGCTCATTTATCTACACCGTCCAGTTTTTACGCAGCCATCAACACTGCTCTGGATTTATTCCTGTTGGTCGGTTCGTAGAAGCCAGTCGTGTCGTGGATTGTCGCACTTTGCTCTGAAAACACAAACAAATCCAGGAATTTCCCAGGATGCTAATCTTTTACCTGGTATCAGACGGCGAATGCTCCAACCTGAGGATGTCTGTTTAGTATTTTTGTTTGAAATAATCCTGAGAATATTTTTTAAAATCATCTCCACCTTCAGCCTCACTTCGCCTGGAGCTCAGTGATCAGAAATAAGACAATAAAATGCTTTAAGACCAGAAGAGCTTCAACAATTTAGAGTTTTCAACTTGTCTGCAGGTTTGATCAGTTACAGCAGTTCTCAGCACAGCATTTTCATCTATCTACCTACCTACCTATCTATCTACCTACCTACCTACCTACCTACCTACCTATCTATCTATCTATCTATCTATCTATCTATCTATCTATCTATCTATCTATCTATCTATCTATCTATCTACCTACCTACCTACCTACCTACCTACCTATCTATCTATCTATCTATCTATCTAGCCAGTAGCATAAGCTTGTCTCAAAGATTAAGCCATGTCAATGTAAGTAGACACGGCCTGTACAGTGAAACTGTGAATTGACCATTAAATCAGTTATCAATACATTTAGTAATCCTGTTTGTTCTGGAAGCCGGTTCAAAGTGGCCGAGGACAGGAGAATCCCAGGAGGCTACACAGCTCCTACACTCCGCTCTTCTCCTTTATCCAGTTCCGGAATTTGGTAATCCGGGTGTAGACGCCCGGTTTGCCCCGGACGCCGCAGCCTTCACCCCAGCTCACCACGCCCGCCAGGAAGGCCCGCCCACCGGGGTTGGTGACAGTCAGAGGCCCACCAGAGTCGCCCTGCAGGAGTCAGAGAGGAGAGCTGGATTACATTTCAGCCATTTTATCCTCAGATTCAGTCAGAAAACAAACTTACTGTTGGACTGAATAGAAATTTAACCCTTAAACCTCCTACAGACGTTTTCCAGCATTTCTTTCCCGTCCAGAAGGTTTACAATCCAGCCACTAAATGTAGTTTTATTCAGAGACTCTATATTAGGGGTGCCCAAGTCCGCGAGATCTACTATCCTGTAACTTTTAGATGCTTGCCTTCTCCAACACACTTGAATATATATATATATATATATATATATGTACATATATAAACACATTTTTATTTGCATTTTTTTCTTTTAAATCGAGCTTTGATTTTGCACATTTAAACTAATGAATGGCAGATTTTCCTAGCAAGTTGTTCCTAACAACAGCTAATTCAGCATCCATCTTCATCCCATCTCTTCTCTGAGATCTCTCCGGCCAGTGAAAGTCAGCAGTCTGATGTTGACTTGTCACTTTATTCCTATTCCTCTCCACTGCTATAATGTCCTCTTGGGTTTATTTGGTGGATCAGCCAATGGTGCGTGTTTAAAGCGCCCGGTGTGTTGATATCCAGCTGTTAGCTTGTGACGCGGTGTCATACAAGCGAAACCTGGCTAAAAAATGATGCAACATCCCAGTTCAACAACAGCTCCAGGAATGTAAAAAATAAATGTTACTGCACCATCAAAATGAACCATAAACACATACTTTTACAGGTCAGAACATCGCTTTTTTTCTTGGAGATAAAAGTTAAATTAAAATACTGAGGACTATTTTCAGCCATGGATTAACACACATCTGCCCACAGAGTGGTCGGTACCTGACAGGCGTCCACGCCTCCTGTGAGGACTCCAGCACACAGCATCCTGTCGGTGACATCGTCCGTCATCAGACTCTTACACACCGTGCTGTTGACGATCCGAACCGCCGCCTTCTGCAGGACGCTCACTGAGGACCCTGAAACACATCATGAGACCAAACGAAGAACGCTGAGTCTTTTCAAACTGCTACCGGATCCACAAAATAAAAACAGGGTCAGCGAATAAATCTGATGGTCAACAAAGAGATTTATTCTATTCTACAGTCATTGGGGCGAATGAAGCAACTTACATCTGAGAGTAAACAAAGTCTTTATAAAGATTTACAAAAGTCTGCAGGAGGAACCGATGTACAAGCCTGAATCAGAAATAGTTCAACAGCTGGTTGAAGTGGTGATCTGGTATCAAAGATCAGCTTCCAAGAAAGAGAGGCGGATCAAAGATATTCAGAGAATCAGTGTCCTGTGATGGTACGGGGTAGGGCTGCAACAATTAGGCTACGTTGTCGACAGTAGTTGACAATAAAAATAGTCGACAACGAATTTAGCCGTCGACTATTGTCGGCAAAAAAAAAGAAAAAGAAAAAAAAAGAAAGAAAGAAACTACAGAGTGAGATATTGTCTTCTAATCCTATCTCTGCTGAGAGTTGCACAATGCACATGCGCAAAGAGGGGAAAAACAAAGAGTGAGACGTCGCCTTCTTTTTTTTTATCTCTGCTGAGAGTTGCACATGCGCCATAAAGTCCGCCAGGGGAAAAACATGGTGTCGGACCAGGGAGGAAAACCGCGGCGGAGATCGTTAAACGTCTGGGATAACTTCACGTTAAACTTACAAAATAAATTAAATACATGTGAGATTTGTAAAGCGGACCTTGTGTACCACGGAAGTACGTCTGCAACGCTCGAATATTTAAAGTGGAGACACGTCGGACTTACTTAACAACCTCATGCAAGATTTCAAAGCTGAAAGTGAAATAAGATCCATTTAATAATCATGAGATACATAATCCGATTGGTCGACTAGTTGTTTTAATAGTCGGTGACTAATCGACCATCAGAATAGTCATTATTTGCAGCCCAAGTACGGGGTGGGATCAGGGTTTTGTGATGGTACGGGGTCGGATCAGAGTTCTATGATGGTACGGGGTCGGATCAGGGTCTTGTGATGGTACGGGGCCGGATCAGGGTTCTATGATGGTACGGGGCTGGATCAAGGTTCTATGATGGTACAGGGTCGGATCAGGGTTCTATGATGGTATGGGATCGGATCAGGGTTCTATGATGGTACAGGGCTGGATCAGGGTTCTGTGACGGTACGGGGTCGGATCAGGGTTCTGTGATGGTACGGGGTCAGATCAGGGTTCTATGATGGTATGGGGTCGGATCAGGGTTCTATGATGGTACAGGGCTGGATCAGGGTTCTGTGATGGTACGGGGTCGGATCAGGGTCTTGTGATGGTACGGGGTCGGATCAGGGTTCTATGATGGTACGGGGTCGGATCAGGGTTCTATGATGGTACGGGTCGGATCAGGGTCTTGAGATGGTACGGGGTCGGATCAGGGTTCTGTGATGGTACGGGGTCGGATCAGGGTTCTGTGACGGTACGGGGCTGGATCAGGGTTCTATGATGGTACGGGGTCGGATCAGGGTCTTGTGATGGTACGGGGTCGGATCAGGGTCTTGTGATGGTACGGGGTCGGATCAGGGTCTTGTGATGGTACGGGGTCGGATCAAAGCTCTGCAGAATTAATCCTTTACAGCAACATCGGAGGTCTGCATACATCGACATGGTTCTCTTCCTTCTAAAAACATGAACTACATCACTTCCTGTGTCTTAGACTGATGCGGCTGCTCTGCACGGCCTCACCTCCCTCTGTGGTGGCGCCCCAGCCGGTGATCCACGCCTCCTGGCCCGAGGGGAAGTCATAGGTGGGGGAGGGCAGGCAGATGGGCCAGATATGCTGGTTGAGGGCGACGCTGGCGTCGAGCTCCATCAGGGCGATGTCGTTGTCATAGGTACGAGGTTCGTAGTCCTCGTGGGCGATGATTTTTATCACTTTCCTGCTCACTGTCCACTCATTGGTCTGACCCTGCACATGCAACCCCAGGAAGACCTGCCATTGGTCAGTCTGGGAGAATCTGGATCAACACAGTAAAGTCAGATTTTACTGATTTTTACTGACAAGAAACTTTATTAATGTTAATATTAAAACAAAAAAGTCTCTGCATCTAAAGAATATGCAGACAGTCCTGATCCAGAGTCCTGATCCAGAGTCCTGAGCCAGTCCTCACATCTTCTTCTCTGACTTTGTGATCTTTTTAGCGCCTCTGGAGTTCAGTTGTTTTTAGCTTTATATTTCAGCTTTAAACCAGTTTACCTCCCTTGTTTTTTCATTCTTTTCATCACAAACACACACGTGTAGTTTTAGTTATTTTTTTACTCTGACCTCTTAATCTTATATTAACACACTGGACCAAAAATCTAGACCTTTAAACTAGATTAAACTAGATTTTTAGGTTCTTTGTTCCAAATTCTTTAGTTTCATCTGTAAAACCAGCAAAGATGAGACAGTCTTACAGAAAACAGGATTTCAGCAGCAACAAGGTGCAAACAGCTGGTAGCTGGAAACCTGGCATATCTCAGCTTGGAGGCTGAAACTGGACACGTGGAGGACAAAAGATGAAGAGTCAGGACTAAAAACCATCTACAGCAGATGAACAGAATCTAAAATCCAGCAAGGACTTGAACCAGGACCTGAGAGATGCATCTGGACCTTCAGCTGATCCATCGACTGTTGGCCGAAGCCTCATAAGAAATCATCTCCATGGAAACATGGCTGTCAAGAAGCCTTTCTTAAGGAAGGAAAACAGGTAGAAATGGCTGAGGTAGGTCACATGACACAAGAACTGGACTGAGGATCAGTGGAAACAGGTCTGATGAAGGAATGGATGCTCCCTAGAACCTGGACCTTAACACGTCTGATGGAGGGATGGATCCCAGAACCCAGACGTCAGCATTACTGAAGCAGTGTGGGATCATCTGAACAGAGAACAGAACAAAAGACAGAAACATCCAAAGAAGAGTTTTGGAAAGTCCTTCAAGGATCCTGGAGAACTATTCCTGAAAACTATCTTGAGGATTGGTGGTAGTTTAGATTTCAGCTATTAATCATGTGACCTAGGACCCTTATCAAAATTCAGCATCATTATTAATGACAAACTTTAAATAAAGGCACCACTGGAGGAAACTGGAAACTAATGTCTAAATATCAGTATTGGTCTCAAAGGTCTGTTAGTCTGTTCATGTCAATCATTCCAGCTTTAGAAGGTCCTTCAAGAAGCCTGGAGAACTGTTTCTACCAGGGTTCAGACGGAAGAAGAATAAAGCTACTCAGACCTAACATTTACCTTCAAGATCCTTAGAACTGGACTGATTTCCTGTTGTCATGGAGACGTGAAGAAATGATGGATCAGGAGTTTGGAACAGAACTGTGTGGCTCCTAAAACTGTCATGACCATATTGATCCCAGTAACTCCAACATTGGAACCAAACTGCTGATTTTGTTAATAAAAGGGACACAAAGTGGAAAACTGGGAAATTCATTCAGGAACGTAACATGTCAGTGTTGAAACTGATCGGGCTCGTACTTGTCCTGGACACAGTGAGCGGCAGTCAGCAGCCAGCGGGCGTTCAACACTGATGCTCCACATACGTGTCCAAAACCGGTGGCGTGGAGGCTGACCTGCCATGGCCACTCCCCCTCCCGCGAGATCTCCCCGCCCACAATCCGGCTGCTCTGGAATGGTCTGATCCCACACGCTGAAAACGCACACATAGGTTACCACACGCCCTGCGTCGGCTCTGACCATGTGTCCGCGTGTTGCAAACATACAGCAGTCGGCCTCATCGGACCCGTCCTCACAGTCGCTCACATCATCACACTCGGGGTTCTGTTTGCTGATGCAGCTTCCGGTTCCACAGCTGAAGGTGAACTCGGAGCACGGCAGCGGCAGGGCTAAACAACAGAAACACAACATAAACACACACATTTCCACTGAAACACACACTTGTAAGTAAGTGGTTGTTAACATATTCTAAACTCTGATACACAACCCAAAGAAACAGATAAATACCAGAGAAATGTGGCTAGCCCTGGCTAGCTCTCCGGTTAGCTCTTTAGCTCGCTCTCCGGTTAGCTCTCTGGCTAGCTCTCCGGTTAGCTCTTTAGCTCGCTCTCTGGTTAGCTCTCTGGCTAGCTCTCCGGTTAGCTCTCCGGTTAGCTCTCTAGGAAGCTCCACTCCATTAGGTCAACGTTCTAGTACCAGATTGGACCCTGTTTTTACTTCAGAACCTTAATTTTTGGAAGCTTAGAGTCAAGAGGTTGTAGGTAATTTGAGCTTTGTGACATGGTGCATTATCCTGCTGGAAGTAGCATCAGAAGATGCTCCACTGTGGTCATAAAGGGATGGACATGGTCAGCAACAATACTCAGGTAGGCTGTGCTGGTTAAACCAGGCCACGCTGGTACTAAGGGGCCCAAAAACCTTCACATTTCAGCATCAAATGTTTCCTCTGGGACTCAAATATTGATGCTTTAATCTGTTTTTATTCAAGAAAGGTCAAACACTAAATGTCTCAATTAACTTTAAGTTTCTGATGTTATATAAAGAGACTAAAACCAAAGAATCTGATTTATTCCTTTCCTTTAGTTGTAGAATGTTTCTTACATTTCAGACACCGGGACTCATCAGATCCATCGCCGCAGTCGTTTTGTCCGTTACACTTCAGATTCTCTGAGATACAGCGACCGTTTCTACAGGAAAACTGAGTGCCTGAGCATTTACCTGCAAAACAGAGGAAAAGACTCCAGCTGAGAGTCTTCACAGAGATTTCAGACTTGCTTGTTTGTGCAGAAACACAGTTAAACTCAGTAAACTACCAGAGGAACTCACCACAGTTTTCTTCATCAGTGTTGTCACCACAGTCGTCCATGCCATCACACCTCCAGATCCCCGGTTTACAGAGTCCGTTTTTACACTTCACCTGAGACTCCTTACACTCTGAGAACACAGAAACATGTTGGTCAGGCCCATGCAGGGAAAGATCATCCCCAACATCATCATCATCATCAGGACTTTTCCCCTAAACTCAGACTGAGGTTGCTGAGAACCTCAGGAAGACCCTCTAGATATGGAGATCCTCTGGATGTCTTACCTTGGCTTCAGTGAGGAGCTTTGGAGTTCTTTTAGACCAGGATATGTCCTTTCCATCTAATATAGAAAAGGTTTCTACGACCACTTTATGTCACTGATTAGACGAAGAATGGACAGACCCGTCTTTCCTGTCCTCACAACCCTCAACCGGTCCAGGAAGATGGCCATTCTTCCTGGTTCTGGTCCTGATGGAGGTTTTCCTTCCCGGTTCTGGTTCCGATGCAGGTTTTTCTTCCTGGTTCTGGTCCTGATGGAGGTTTTCCTTCCCGGTTCTGGTTCCGATACAGGTTTTCCTTCCTGGTTCTGGTTCCGATGCAGGTTTTTCTTCCTGGTTCTGGTCCTGATGGAGGCTTTCCTTCTCGGTTCTGGTTCTGATGCAGGTTTTCCTTCTTGGTTCTGGTTCTGATGCAGGTTTTTTTTCCCAGTTCTGGTCCTGATGGAGGTTTTCCTTCCCGGTTCTGGTTCCGATACAGGTTTTCCTTCCTGGTTCTGGTTCCGATGCAGGTTTTTCTTCCCGGTTCTGGTTCCGATGCAGGTTTTTCTTCCCGGTTCTGGTCCTGATGCAGGTTTTCCTTCCCAGTTCTGGTTCTGATGCAGGTTTTCCTTCCCGGTTCTGGTTCTGATGCAGGTTTTCTTTGCCAGTTCTGGTCCTGATGCAGGTTTTCCTTCTCGGTTCTGGTTCTGATGCAGGTTTTCCTTCCCGGTTCTGGTTCTGATGCATGTTTTCTTTGCCGGTTCTGGTCCTGATGCAGGTTTTCCTTCCCGGTTCTGGTTCTGATGGTGGCTTTCCTTCCCGGTTCTGGTTCTGATGCAGGTTTTCTTTGCCGGTTCTGGTCCTGATGCAGGTTTTCCTTCCCGGTTCTGGTTCTGATGCAGGTTTTCCTTCTCGGTTCTGGTTCTGATGCAGGTTTTCCTTCTCGGTTCTTGTCCTGATGCAGGTTTTCCTTCCCGGTTCTGGTTCTGATGGGGGTTTTGTTGGCTCGGTAAATATTTTATGAACTGCTTTTTGTGAACCAAGTTATAACAAACCGCACTAAAGCGAATCAGACTTTTTCTGTAAAAGTGTTTCCGTCATGAATGGATGTGTAAATAAAGCTGAGCTGAATCATCACAGATGATGCGACTTACTGCAGTTGTGCTCATCGCTGCGGTCGTCACAGTCGCTCCAGCCGTCACACTGCAGAGTGGTGTTGATGCACATGTTGTTCCTACACTGGAATTTCCCCGGACAGGCTGCTCGACACACAGCACACTCCGTCTGAGACACGTCAAGCTTACAGCCGGCTTTAAGATGCCAGAAAACTAAATTCTGCCTTACGGTTGGTCGGGACAAAAGCTTCATACTGGGCGGTGAAACCCAGGTCCACGTAGGACGCGTTTGATTCAAACTTGATGGTCATCTTGTTGCTTTCGCTGGTGATTACTGTGTTTTTTAACTTCCTGCCACACAACCTGCAACACAGGAAGAGCTGTCAGGCCACAGGTGTTGTGCCATAAAGTGATCGTCTGCCAGAAACTGTTTAGGTACTAGTACGATACTAGATGGTCAGTCATCTGTACTTATAACTCTAGAATTAAAGCAGGCCACTTTCATGAAGATGCTGCAAATGTACTATAATCAATTAAAAAAGCTGTGATCTGTGGAAATGAAACTTTGTAAATCAACACATAAATCAAACTAGTTGGACTTTACATTCTAAAAATGATCAAGAATAAGGCAAACACATGAAGCCCAAACAGTGAAGCAACGTGCATGAATAACAACAGCAGCTGTAATTAATCTGTGTTATGTCAGAGAAACAGCCGCAGACCAGAGCGAAAGCTGAGCCGTTAACAGGCCGTCTCCTCCGTTTCTGCCAGATATTCACTTTATGGCACAACACCGGAAACCGTGCAACGTTCCGCGGTGTTTGGAACGCAAACTTTTAATTAATTAATTAATTGTAATTAACATGTTAAAGTCCCGCCCCCTAGTCCAAATCAAAATGACCAAATAAGTAATTATTCAAATCATAATCTTTTTAATTTGTAATTTCGTTGCATTTCTTGTTGCAATGACAATAAATTTCTAATCTAATTTTTTTTTTTTTCAAAACAGGGCTTTAACTCTAATGACCCAAAAGGGTCAGAAAACAAGACATTTGTAATTATTCAAATGTAGTTATCATTTTTCATTTTAAAAAGAAAAAAACTTTTAATATTCAATTTCAAAATAGAAATTACATTAAAATTTTACAATTAAAATGTTAAAAATTGAAAATGTGATTAACAAAATGTAATTTGAAATAAAATTAATGCATCAAAATCAAAACACATGCAGAATTTCCCAACTTGAATTAATAAATCAGGTTTATTACTTTTTTTTGCCATTAAGACAAATTTTTAAATTAAATCTGGAGTCACCCGAAATGTATTATAAGGAAAAAAATTCTCTATCTTATAATATTTTATTATATTTTCTTTTCATAAGAGCTAACATTATGTCATCAAACTGGCATTTAAAGGGTAAAATGACTGGAATACTTCTATTTGGTTGTTTTCATTAGGGCTAAATTTAATTAAAAGATTTGAGCTAAAAGAATCTAAAATACTTGAATCTGTATTGTTCTGGTAGCTTCGTCCTCTACTTTCATCCAGAAAACGAAGAGACCTTCGAGGGTTAACTGTGCTGGAACGTAAAACACACAGAAAACAACCAAAACAAAGAAAAGTGCTGTTTTCTCACCGATTCCCGTCGACTTCAACGTAATCACCGACACATTCGCTACCCGGAGACCCCACAGAAAACTCGTGGAACTGAACCTTCACAAACTTCTCCGCCGAGACCTGAAAAAGAAAAATGGAGGAGGTGGAGTTACGAAACGTGAATCCATCAGCAGTCGGGCTGCGATGATGGACAGATCTGAAAAGGAAAAGAAATTAAACAGTTAATTCTGAGACTTGTAGTTTCTTCTCTTTGTGAGTTTTAGGTCACCAGTAAGGTAGAACGGAGGGGGGATCCCAAGTCTAGAGTTCAGCCTGGCTCGACCCAGGACCAGATTGGTCCATTTATCTCCACAAAGGAGCTATTGTTTTATTAAAAACAAACTCCAACCATTTCTGACAGGTCAGTTCTGACCTCATTCTGACCCCGTTCTGACCTCATTCTGACCCCGCTCTGACCTCGTTCTGACCCCGCTCTGACCTCGCTCTGACCCCGCTCTGACCTCGCTCTGACCCCGCTCTGACCTCATTCTGACCCCGCTCTGACCTCATTCTGACCCCGTTCTGACCTCATTCTGACCCCGCTCTGACCTCGCTCTGACCCCGCTCTGACCTCGCTCTGACCCCGTTCTGACCTCATTCTGACCCCGCTCTGACCTCGCTCTGACCCCGTTCTGACCTCATTCTGACCCCGCTCTGACCTCATTCTGACCTCGCTCTGACCCCGCTCTGACCCCGTTCTGACCTCATTCTGACCCCGCTCTGACCTCATTCTGACCCCGTTCTGACCTCATTCTGACCCCGCTCTGACCTCATTCTGACCCCGTTCTGACCCCGTTCTGACCTCCTTCTGACCCCGTTCTGACCTCATTCTGACCCCGCTCCGACCTCATTCTGACCCCGTTCTGACCCCGTTCTGACCCCGCTCTGACCTCATTCTGACCCCGCTCTGACCTCATTCTGACCCCGTTCTGACCTCATTCTGACCCCGTTCTGACCTCATTCTGACCCCGTTCTGACCTCATTCTGACCCCGCTCTGACCCCGTTCTGACCCCGTTCTGACCTCATTCTCACCCTGCTCTGACCTCATTCTGACCTCGCTCTGACCCCGTTCTGACCTCATTCTGACCCCGTTCTGACCCTGCTCTGATCCCATGCGGTGAGGACCATATTTCACATCCAATATGGTCCTCACCACATGGGAATCATGTACTTTTGCACATGTGGTTCACATGTGTTTTTCTGAGTAGGGGAGTGTCGTGGTGGACATCCTCAGACAGGCTTTTCCTGTTCCTCTGATTGGAATTCCTGATGAAATGTTGGAATAATGTGGACTTACCTCGATGGTCCACACACATGAGGTTCGTGGAGGGTAGTTTTCAGGATAGAAGGGTGAAGAGAAGGAGCCTTTATCTCCCCTCAGCGCTCCTCCACACCCTGAAGAACAAACACAGTTAACGCCGAAGTCTTAGATCCTCCAGACATACAGGAAGTTTAAAGCACATGAAACAAACGAGGTATTTAACACAGTAAAAACAGGTTCCTAGGTCCTCCTTCTTACACCTACATATTATTCCCAAAATGAGGAGCATCCTGTCTGAGTGATAACATGGAAAACTAGTCCATGGATTTCTTTCTTCCAGATTAGATGAAGGAAATAAATCTTATAGCCTGATCCCTCCTTTAGTCCTGCTGCTATGAAGTTTACTTCATGGGTTTAGATTAACGGGTCAGTAGAACAGAAAGAGAGATCTCAGCTTTTCTTGAGCAGTTTGCATTAAAATAAATTCAATCACACTATATCAATATTTTATCATCAGACAAATAAAAACAAATCAAATCAAGAGGAAACTGCTTCGGTTCACTCTGGTGTCAGAAATAAACGTTCACCAGTTCATCTTATTATGACTTTCACAGGAAAATCCAGTGAACAGAAAAGATAAAAATGAAATCTTCGGAGTGGAAATCAAACCGTGAAGCTCACCTCCATCATTCAGGGGAAGCTGCGAGTAGAAAGCTCTGAATCCGGGGAAGTTCTTCTCCTTGTTGGTGACCAGCGTCAGCAGCATGACGTTCCCGGACGACAGGAAGGACAAGGAGTTGAAAGGATATCCACACTGTCTGCAGAGGGACAGACGAACAGGTGGTTTCCATGGAGACGAATTAACCAAGATTCAGACCATCTCACCTGACCGATACCTGGGACTGTCTGAGGAGCTCATTTCAAAACAACATTTTTGTATCTCTTGAAACCCGAGAAAACAAGTTTCTGTAAATCTTTCCAAAATGAACTGATTATATTTATGTGACATCGAATCCTCCTGAGAGGTAAACAGGAAGTGGTGGTCGACCAGAGAGAGTGGGAACATGGGTTGTTTTTGGTGGTTTCAATGATTCAGATCATGGTGGAAGCTCCTTCACGGTTCCTCATGAAGTCAGATAAAGGAGAGCGATCCAATGGGTTGTCTGGATTGTGGTTGCTAAGCAACAACAGGTGAGTTGAGCTACTTTTAACTTGAACTAATGTTTTAGTTTTATCCTTCAAGATGTCCTAATAACCTTTCTGATGAAGACAACAGACTGGAAGAAGCTAGGATTTTCTTCTTCTATCATAGATGATTACATCAAAGAGAAAGATGTTGCTGTTACTTTATTTTTTCTTCTTAATGCACAGAATGAAGTAATTATTATTAGGCAGCCTGTTTTCAAGTTCATTCAGACTCAAATGTTCCAACAGCCGGACACCTTGTCTTACTTTTTAAAAAGGGGGGGTGTCAGGTCATCGAACACCAATGTATGTTATCTTGAAGGTCGTGGCTTAAAAAGCTTTGGTTTCATTCTGGTTTTACTGGTTTTTCAACACCGTTTATAAACTGGTTTGTATTTTAACGTCTGGCCTGTGGACAGAAGATGGAATGGAGGCGTCGTCTTAAATCAGAAACGCGATCCGGTCACAACGACGCGTCCGTTGACCCCAGAGGGCTGAATAAATCGCTTCTTGTTCTTCTTCTTCCAGCACAGCCTCTCTGCAGCACGCCGATGTGGGGGCGCACACTCCACTAAAATGACATGGGAATGAGCTGCAGTTTGGAAAACTGGTTGGAGCCAGTTTTTTCCGCCTTTCACTTGTACATCCTAACAGATTCACTCGGAGAGCCTGTTCGCTTCATCCAGAGCGAAAGCCGGCTTCACAACGACCACAAGGAACCCACTGAAAAGAAATATGTGCTGATCAATCTCCGGAAAGGGCGGACACAAGCTGAGCTGCTTTCAGCGCCACGTCTGTGAAATCTTGTGTCAAACAACTGGCGGCGATGACTGATTCCCAACGTGCTGCCAACATCAGATCAGACCGGGTGATAGTTCAGGTACCGATCACCTCTCTTCTCATAGGAAATTAGGAAACAGCCGCTTCTCACCTCATTTTCTCTCCCTCTAATTTATTTCCTTTCTTTCTTTGGTAAGACGTGACTTTTTCCTTCCTCCTGTGGCTGTCCGATCATTCCAAACATCAGCTATGTAATGAGTGAGAGAGGCTTAAGAGAACATCTGTTACCGTTAATGGATAATTCAGAGCTTATCTAAGCTTGTATTTCCATAAAGCTGTTTTATTTGACATATCAGTCTAAGATAACTGTTACTGTTACCTAGATCACCTCATCCCTCACAAATAAAACATATTTCTTCTAATGCAGCGTTTTGTCACCAACTGAAAAGAGTCAGAAAACGGACTCGACCAGAGAAATGAAGCAAGCTCGAGTCTCACTCTGTCAGAGCGCGGGGCTCCATAGGAGCCAGCGAATCGTAGATCTTGATGAAGTCGTGCTGACAGTCGTCTTCCAGGATCAGGGTGTGGAAGCTGAGCCGGATTCTGTGCTGCGGGTCGGCTCGAAGCCGCCACTGCCGGTAGATGTTTGGAGGATACGAAGTGTCTGGAAACCCTGGAGATTGGATGAGGCCCTCCTTCCTGACGTGGATGTTGGTCAAGTCTCTGTCTAAAAGTATGAAAGGATGTCAGAGGAATGAAATATTTTAATCAGTCTCGTTTTATGCAGATGATGCACACAAACATTTTAATGTGATGCAACCACACAGACAAAGTTCTCACCAGATATCGAGGTCTTGGTCAATCGAGGATCCAGAGCTGAAAACAAGACAGAAGGATTTACTCAGCTCAGATTTGGGAAGAGGAGGATTCTGTCTGGATCCTCACGGTGGTTCTAAGGTAAATGTGTGGATATCCCTGGATCCTCCTGACTCTGACCATTGATAGAGATGTCCCTCATCATCATCATCATTATTGACCGATGGCTTTTACCTGCATAACACCTCTATTAAAACACCTGGAAACCTGCTCAGGTTCACTTTTACCTTCTACTGTACCACAGTTACTCCTCAGATATTACTTTACTCATTCCTAAGACTATGAGCCCAGCGTATCAAGATGGTTTTTGATCAGGTGGATCTTTTTATCAGTAGCCATTATCAGTTTCTGTTTTGCTTGAATTTATCTGAAGGTAATTTTAAGAGAGCCAGTTTTTGATGTAAGACATCAAAAACATTCCAGGAGCACCAACAAAAAGTGAAACTCTGACTTATTGAGAGAACAATACAACTGAATATCATCAGCATAAAAATGATAAGACACATTTTTAAACCACAAATCAGATGACCAAAGGGAATCAGGTACAAAATAAATAAATATATAAAAAACAGGACCAAGAACAGAAGCCTGTGCAGCGCCACAAGACAGGTTGGAGACATCAGACATTACATTGTTGATAACAACATTAAAGGTTCTTCCTTTTATATATGAGGAAAACCACTGGAGGACAGATCCATAAAACCTCATCTCTGATCGAATCAAAAGCAGGTATTAAATCCAGTAAAACCAAAACTGTTTAAGGACCAGAGTCCGCAAACATCATCACATCACTGGAAACTTCACTAGAGCCGTTTCAGTGGAGCATTTTCCAAAAATCCGATTGAAAATGATCATTACTTCACTCATTCCAAGATGAACTGGGCTGCTTTTCTCTGGTTTTCAATGAAAGTAATGTGGTTTTCTTTTAGGAAGAGATAACGTTTAGATTTCCTACTGTGTTCCAAGTGAATTTACCCTCACACAGTAACTTATCTTAAATCTGACCCATCTGTAGTAATCTCACATGTCTCAGCTTTCTGTAGAGACCAGTTTTATACATACAGCCGTGGTAGTTGTGAAGACACTTTATTTTGGGGATGTCATTTCAGACAGGAGGCAGAAAATAGACCTTGTGATGAAGAGATGAACCTTTTTCATTCATTTCATTCATCCTAATGGCATAAAATGGCATCAAAGTTGGAGCTGAGTTTCATGAAGTTGGAAAGAAAGGATGGAAAATGGTCAAACCTCCAGACGTGACGCTGCTGACGTCCAGAAGGTCTTTGGGTTTCAGCAGTAGTCGTCCCTGTCGGCCCTGCTGACTTTCCTCTGGCGGCTCCAGGGACTCGATGGCTTCATCCAGCGAGGTCTGCTGGGGGACGGGAACTTCGAACTCTGACTCATAATATGCCATGATGCCGTCGCTGCCATCTCCCTCACTGAAGCAACACACACAGATCCAGACTTTATTCTGAGAGAAAACAGTAGCTGGCTGGACCCTGTCTGAAACTCAAACCAACGCCTCTAAAACTGGCTTCATGTTGGAGCAGGAAGTGGGTGGGAGTGTACCTGAAGGCCTGGACCGTGGAGCCTCGGAAGTATTTGGACAACACCAGGTTTTTGGAGTATATCAGATGGAGCTGAAAGAGAAAAGGTCACATCTCATTAGCTCACTTCCCCCATCACAACCACAGTGAGGTGAACTCCCATGATGCTCCGGGGCTGTTGGGTCTCACCTGCTGGTTGACCAGATCAGCCAGTTTCTTGAACTGATGACTGCTGGGATCCTCGTGCTCGGCCAAGAAGGCCTGGTTACTGATCCCCAAGGAGCCGATGTAAAGTTTCTTCACCCTGACGTCGCTGCGCACTGATGGGATGGACAGTTAAAAAACTTTATGTACAGCTGAAGGTTGAAGATGTTACAGCAGCTCCAACACAAAGAAACACTCACCAATCACACAGGAAGTCTGTTTCTAGCTTTTTATTCAGTTAAAGAACAAAGAACAAAGTCTGGAGTCACAAATAAACATCAGTGTGCTGAAACACATGAAGGTGACAGGGCAGCTGCTTCCACAGCTCTGGGGAAGAGGCCGTCTCTGAATCTGTCTGTCTGGTTTTATTGTTCCTGTCCAGCTTTCCTGATGGAAGCGGAACAAACAAGCATTGCCCAAGTGGGTGGGGTTGGCTGCAATACATCTGGACCTCTTCTGGACTCTGACAGGTGAGGTCTTTCAAAACCAGAAACCATGATGAACAGCGAAGTACAATCACTCCTGAAGAGATGCAACACTGCTTTCAAGGGACAAGTATTGGCCCCTGTACAGTTCGGCCCTCCAAAGAGGCATCAGGGTGGCCAAGGCAGCCTACAAGAGGAAGAGTGAGGACTACTTCGCTGAGAATGACCTCAGGAGGATGTGGCAGGGATCAAATAAAAAAACCAACTACAGAAACCGTAGTCAGGTGACTACTAGGACTGATGCCTTGCTGACACCAGAGTTGTTTTCAGCGACGATGACGATGATGAATTTATTTTGTTGGCAAACCTTTTTTTTCATGACGATAACGAGACGGTGACGAGCTTAAAATGGCTCTGATGACGAAAATATGACGAGACGTTGGTAAGATTTTGTTGACGAGACGAAAATGTTCAAGGGCTGATTGTTCGACATTAAAAACACGACATTTCTGCCTGTTCTGAGCTCAATCTGTCAATCACAATGCTGCTGCACCTTGGCCACGCCCACCAGCAGACCTGCAGCACAGACAGACGAGCAGTTCATTCGTTCATAGATGAATCATGGCGGCAGCAAGGACGAAGGGGTTCGGTGGGAGCGATGAAACAATAAATGGACATATTTTAACTATAATAATTCCACTGGCAGACCAGGTCACGTTCAGCATGTGTTCCTCATCCTTTGCTCATATTTTGGACATGTGTGTGTTCAGGGTGGAGTTTTACACTTCAGAAAATTCTCAGAAATAAAGCCACAGTTACCAAAATCAGGATGTTGTTGCTCTTTGCTTTTTAGAAGTAATTGATTCCATAGTTAGGACTTTATCTGTGCAAAGCACCATCCTTAGTGGATCATAAAGTATCTGCTGCTGGTTGGAAACCTTCTAAGTCTAAAAACATTCCTTTTAATTTAGTAATTATTGATGAAAATAACCAAACAACAAGCTCAGTGTTGCTCTATGTTGAACTTATAGATCTGCTATTTTCTTGTGTGACATGTTTGTATGATGAAGTCGGGCATCAATTCCTGAAAAAAGGTTAAATATAGAAATAAAAGGTTTCTGTCCAGCAGCAGGTAAGTAAAACACGTCAGCATCGCTTCCATGTTGGTGGGAAAGTCTCGGCTAAAGCTTCCAGTCTGGTAAAGGACCTGGTTATTATGTAAAAGCATTAAAGTTAACTTGTTTTATGAATTAATTCTTATAACCTGTCAACCTTGATTCCACTTTTTAATATGTATTATTGACCTAAATTCATTTGTTAAAAACTAATACTTTTTTTTATTTGACTAAAACTATCTGTGATGACTTCAAAAACCACCAAAAAAAAGTCACCCAGAGGCTGAAGTTGGGCCTTTCCTCTTTGTCCGACGTGCACATAAAAAAATCCGCTGAGATCCCAAATTATACGTTTTATAACTTTATTGAAAAAGAATAAATTTAACTTAATACAACGTGTAACTTAATTCAAAACAAAGAAATAAATCACAGCGATTAACTAAGGTGGCGGTCAACAAAGAATACTACGACCAACACACCCTCTCTCTACCAGACCACACACACACACATCACAGGTGTCTTAATTAAACTAGAGAACCACCGCCCACAACCATGTGACCAACCCAAACCATAATCACTGTAATAAACTAATACAAAACTGATCAAACACCCCCAGCAGCCACCTCCACCACCACTACCCACCACAGCACAACGGCACTACAGCAGCAGGAGGTGAGACTTGTGCTAAAGATGGTGAACCCTAAGAAGGTAGCAGGCCTCAACGGTTTGCCAGGCAAGGACGTGTGCTGACCAACTGACTGAGTTTTCACCACCATCTTCAACCTGTCCCCGTCACAAAGCAGCATCGAAACCTCAACCATCATCCCCGTCCCAGAAAAACAGCCTCAAGGACTACAGGCCTGTGGTCATGCCTAGAGGGCGAACTGATCTATAGGCGTCATCTGATCGACAGATGACACGATCACCACTCTGCACTGAGTCACCCGCAGCATCGGGGAAGCTGTGCAAACCTCTTCCTGGACTTCCGCTCAGCCTTGAACCATCATCATCCCAGAGATCCTGGTGCAGAAACTCCTGGATCTGAGCCTCTCCTCCTCACTTGCCAGTGGATTAAAGACTTCTTAACTGACCACCCACAATCCGCCAAACTCGACCCCCAACTCTCCTCCACCCTCACACTCGCCACTGGTTCCCTTCAAGGTTGTGTATTGAGCCTAGAGCTGGGCCTATGGCCTAAAAATAAAATCTCAGATTTTTTATAACCAAATCCGATTTTAATAATTTTTTTTCTTTCACATTTTTTTACATTAAATTTATTAAAAACATTATAACAATATAAATGAATACCAGCTAAAATAAAGCATGTAATGTCGTAGCTTTTCCACCATTTAAACAACTTCATATCTTACATAAAAATATGCAGCCGTGATCTCTTTCCATCGGGATCCTTATCGTACAGGATCCACTGCAGGAATAATTCCTCTGATGAAGGTTGTCTCTTAACTAGAGTTTGTTTGCTAAAGTTGACTTCTGCATCTCGTGGAGAACATTTCTCACTGCAGCTAAATCCCAGGAGTGAGTGAAGGACCACGTCACTGAAAGTCTGTCAGACAAACACCGTTCTGGTGTGGAGGGAGGGCGACGTCTGCTACTAACTAGCTATGGAAAAAAATCCAGATTTCATAAAAATAAATCTCCAGAAACGGAAAATTCAACCGGCTCAACGTGGTGCTCAGAGAACTGAACACCACTGAACACGACAAAAACTAAACCTCCCCCCGAACACGACAAAAACTAAACCTCCCCCTGAACACGACAAAAACTAAACCTCCCCCCGAACACGACAAAAACTAAACCTCCCCCTGAACACGACAAAAACTAAACCTACCCCCGAACACGACAAAAACTAAACCTCCCCCCGAACAAGACAAAAACTAAACCTCCCCCTGAACACGACAAAAACTAAACCTCCCCCCGAACACGACAAAAACTAAACCTCCCCCTGAACACGACAAAAACTAAACCTCCCCCCGAACAAGACAAAAACTAAACCTCCCCCTGAACACGACAAAAACTAAACCTCCCCCTGAACACGACAAAAACTAAACCTCCCCCTGAACACGACAAAAACTAAACCTACCCCCGAACACGACAAAAACTAAACCTCCCCCTGAACACGACAAAAACTAAACCACCCCCCGAACAAGACAAAAACTAAACCTCCCCCTGAACACGACAAAAACTAAACCTCCCCCTGAACACGACAAAAACTAAACCTCCCCCCGAACAAGACAAAAACTAAACCTCCCCCTGAACAAGACAAAAACTAAACCTCCCCCTGAACACGACAAAAACTAAACCTCCCCCTGAACAAGACAAAAACTAAACCTCCCCCCAAACAAGACAAAAACTAAACCTCCCCCCGAACAAGACAAAAACTAAACCTCCCCCTGAACACGACAAAAACTAAACCTCCCCCTGAACAAGACAAAAACTAAACCTCCCACCGAACACAACAAAAACCTAACCTCCCCCTGAACACGACAAAAACTAAACCTCCCCCTGAACAAGACAAAAACTAAACCTCCCCCTGAACACGACAAAAACTAAACCTCCCCCTGAACACGACAAAAACTAAACCTCCCCCTGAACACGACAAAAACTAAACCTCCCCCCGAACAAGACAAAAACTAAACCACCCCCTGAACAAGACAAAAACTAAACCTCCCCCGAACAAGACAAAAACTAAACCTCCCCCCGAACAAGACAAAAACTAAACCTCCCCCTGAACACGACAAAAACTAAACCTCCCCCTGAACAAGACAAAAACTAAACCTCCCCCCGAACACGACAAAAACTAAACCTCCCCCTGAACACGACAAAAACTAAACCTCCCCCTGAACAAGACAAAAACTAAACCTCCTCCCGAACAAGACAAAAACTAAACCTCCCCCTGAACGCGACAAAAACTAAACCTCCCCCTGAACAAGACAAAAACTAAACCTCCCCCCGAACACGACAAAAACTAAACCTCCCCCTGAACACGACAAAAACTAAACCTCCCCCCGAACAAGACAAAAATTAAACCTCCCCCCGAACAAGACGAAAACTAAACCTCCCCCCGAACAAGACAAAAACTAAACCTCCCCCTGAACACGACAAAAACTAAACCTCCCCCTGAACACGACAAAAACTAAACCTCCCCCCGAACAAGAAAAAAACTAAACCTCCCCCTGAACACGACAAAAACTAAACCTCCCCCTGAACACGACAAAAACTAAACCTCCCCCTGAACACGACAAAAACTAAACAAGTCATCCTGAACGTCAGGAAGGCCAGAACGGATCCCTCACTACATCAACGTTCATTCATCGCTCCATCCCTTTCATTCATCGCTCCATCCCTTTCATTCATCACTCCATCCCTTCATTCATCACTCCATCCCTTCATTCATCACTCCATCGCTTCATTCATCACTCCATCCCTTCATTCATCACTACATCCCTTCATTCATCACTCCATCCCTTCATTCATCCCTCCATCCCTTCATTCATCCATCCAACCCTTCATTCATCCATCCATCCCTTCATTCATCCCTCCATCCCGTTCATTCATCCCTCCATCCCTTCATTCATCCCTCCATCCCGCTCATTCATCCCTCCATCCCTTCATTCATCACTCCATCCCTTCATTCATCCATCCATCCCTTCATTCATCCCTCCATCCCGGTTATTCATCCCTCCATCCCTTCATTCATCCCTCCATCCCGTTCATTCATCCCTCCATCCCTTCATTCATCCATCCATCCCTTCATTCATCCCTCCATCCCTTCATTCATCACTCCATCCCATTCATTCATCACTCCATCCCTTCATTCATCACTCCATCCCTTCATTCATCTCTCCATCCCTTCATTCATCACTCCATCCCGTTCATTCACCCCTCCATCATTTCATTCATCCATCCATCCCTTCATTCATCACTCCATCCCTTCATTCATCCCTCCATCTTGTTCATTCATCACTCCATCCCGTTCATTCATCACTACATCCCTTCATTCATCACTACATCCCGTTCATTCATCACTCCATCCCTTCATTCATCCCTCCATCCCTTCATTCATCCCTCCATCCCTTCATTCTTCCATCCATCCCGTTAATTCATCACTCCATCCCTTCATTCATCCCTCCATCCCTTCATTCTTCCATCCATCCCGTTAATTCATCACTCCATCCCTTCATTAATCACTCCATCCCGTTCATTCATCACTCCATCCCTTCATTCATCCCTCCATCCCTTCATTCATCACTCCATCCCGTTCATTCATCACTCCATCCCTTCATTCATCACTCCATCCCGTTCATTCATCCCTCCATCCCTTCATTCATCCATCCATCCCTTCATTCCTCACTCCATCCCTTCGTTCATCGCTCCATCTCGTTCATTCATCACTCCATCCCTTCATTCATCACTCCATCCCGTTCATTCATCACTCCATCCCTTCATTCATCCCTCCATCCCTTCATTCATCCATCCATCCCGTTCATTCATCACTCCATCCCTTCATTAATCACTCCATCCCGTTCATTCATCACTCCATCCCTTCATTCATCCCTCCATCCCTTCATTCATCACTCCATCCCTTCATTCATCACTCCATCCCTTCATTAATCACTACATCGCTTCATTCATCACTCCATCCCTTCATTCATCACTCCATCCCTTCATTCATCACTACATCCCTTCATTCATCCCTCCATCCCTTCATTCATCCATCCATCCCTTCATTCATCCCTCCATCCCGTTCATTCATCCCTCCATCCCTTCATTCATCCCTCCATCCCGCTCATTCATCACTCCATCCCTTCATTCATCACTCCATCCCTTCATTCATCCATCCATCCCTTCATTCATCCCTCCATCCCTTCATTCATCCCTCCATCCCGTTCATTCATCCCTCCATCCCTTCATTCATCCCTCCATCCCGTTCATTCATCCCTCCATCCCTTCATTCATCCCTCCATCCCTTCATTCATCCATCCATCCCTTCATTCATCCATCCATCCCGTTCATTCATCACTCCATCCCTTCATTCATCCCTCCATCCCGTTCATTCATCCCTCCATCCCTTCATTCATCCCTCCATCCCTTCATTCATCCATCCATCCCTTCATTCATCCATCCATCCCTTCATTCATCACTCCATCCCTTCATTCATCCATCCATCCCTTCATTCATCACTCCATCCCTTCATTCATCCCTCCATCCCTTCATTCATCACTCCATCCCGTTCATTCATCACTCCATCCCTTCATTCATCACTCCATCCCTTCATTCATCCCTCCATCCCTTCATTCATCACTCCATCCCTTCATTCATCACTCCATCCCTTCATTCATCCCTCCATCCCTTCATTCATCACTCCATCCCGTTCATTCATCACTCCCTCCCTTCATTCATCACTCCATCCCGTTCATTCATCCCTCCATTCATCCCTCCATCCCTTCATTCATCACTGCATCCCGTTCATTCATCCCTCCATCCCTTCATTCATCACTCCATCCCTTCATTCATCCCTCCATCCCGTTCATTCATCACTACATCCCTTCATTCATCACTCCATCCCGTTCATTCATCACTCCATCCCGTTCATTCATCACTCCATCCCTTCATTCATCCATCCATCCCGTTCATTCATCACTCCATCCCGTTCATTCATCACTCCATCCCTTCATTCATCCCTCCATCCGTTCATTCATCCCTCCATCCCTTCATTCATCCCTCCATCCCTTCATTCATCCCTCCATCCGTTCATTCATCCCTCCATCCCTTCATTCATCCCTCCATCCCTTCATTCATCCATCCATCCCGTTCATTCATCACTCCATCCCTTCATTAATCACTCCATCCCTTCATTCATCACTACATCCCTTCATTCATCACTACATCCCTTCATTCATCCATCCAACCCTTCATTCATCCCTCCATCCCTTTCATTCATCCCTCCATCCCTTCATTCATCCATCCAACCCTTCATTCATCCCTCCATCCCTTTCATTCATCCCTCCATCCCTTCATTAATCACTCCATCCCGTTCATTCATCCCTCCATCCCTTTCATTCATCCCTCCATCCCTTCATTAATCACTCCATCCCGTTCATTCATCCCTCCATCCCTTCATTCATCCTTCCATCCCGCTCATTCATCCCTCCATCCCTTCATTCATCACTCCATCCCGTTCATTCATCCATCCATCCCTTCATTCATCCCTCCATCCCTTCATTCATCACTCCATCCCTTCATTCATCACTCCATCCCTTCATTCATCCATCCATCCCTTCATTCATCCCTCCATCCCTTCATTCATCTCTCCATCCCTTTCATTCATCCCTCCATCCCGTTCATTCATCCCTCCATCCCTTCATTCATCACTCCATCTCTTCATTCATCCCTCCATCTCGTTCATTCATCCCTCCATCCCTTCATTCATCGCTCCATCTCGTTCATTCATCCCTCCATCCCTTCATTCATCCATCCATCCCTTCATTCATCACTCCATCCCTTCATTCATCCCTCCATCCCTTCATTCATCCATCCATCCCTTCATTCATCACTCCATCCCTTCATTCATCCATCCATCCCTTCATTCATCACTACATCCCTTCATTCATCACTCCATCCCTTCATTCATCCCTCCATCCCGTTCATTCATCCCTCCATCCCGTTCATTCATCCATCCATCCCTTCATTCATCACTCCATCCCTTCATTCATCCCTCCATCCCCTCATTCATCCATCCATCCCTTCATTCATCACTCCATCTCGTTCATTCATCCCTCCATCCCGTTCATTCATCCCTCCATCCCTTCATTCATCCCTCCATCCCTTCATTCATCACTCCATCCCTTCATTCATCCCTCCATCCCGTTCATTCATCCCTCCATCCCTTCATTCATCACTGCATCCCTTCATTCATCCCTCCATCCCGTTCATTCATCACTCCATCCCTTCATTCATCCCTCCATCCAGTTCATTCATCCCTCCATCCCGTTCATTCTTCCCTCCATCCCGTTCATTCATCCCTCCATCCCTTCATTTATCCCTCCATCCCTTCATTCATCACTCCATCCCTTCATTCATCCCTCCATCCCGTTCATTCATCCCACCATCCCTTCATTCATCACTCCATCCCTTCATTCATCCCTCCATCCCTTCATTCATCCCTCCATCCCGTTCATTCATCCCTCCATCCCTTCATTCATCACTCCATCCCGTTCATTCATCACTCCATCCCTTCAGTCATCACTCCATCCCTTCATTCATCTCTCCATCCCTTCATTCATCCCTTCATTCATCACTCCATCCCGTTCATTCATCCCTCCATCATTTCATTCATCCATCCATCCCTTCATTCATCACTCCATCCCTTCATTCATCCCTCCATCTTGTTCATTCATCACTCCATCCCGTTCATTCATCACTACATCCCTTCATTCATCACTACATCCCGTTCATTCATCACTCCATCCCTTCATTCATCCCTCCATCCCTTCATTCATCCCTCCATCCCTTCATTCTTCCATCCATCCCGTTAATTCATCACTCCATCCCTTCATTCATCCCTCCATCCCTTCATTCTTCCATCCATCCCGTTAATTCATCACTCCATCCCTTCATTAATCACTCCATCCCGTTCATTCATCCCTCCATCCCTTCATTCATCACTCCATCCCTTCATTCATCCCTCCATCCCGTTCATTCATCCCTCCATCCCTTCATTCATCACTCCATCCCGTTCATTCATCACTCCCTCCCTTCATTCATCACTCCATCCCGTTCATTCATCCCTCCATTCATCCCTCCATCCCTTCATTCATCACTGCATCCCGTTCATTCATCCCCCCATCCCTTCATTCATCCCTCCATCCCTTCATTCATCACTCCATCCCGTTCATTCATCACTCCATCCCGTTCAATCATCACTCCATCCCTTCATTCATCACTCCATCCCGTTCATTCATCACTCCATCCCTTCATTCATCCCTCCATCCCTTCATTCATCCATCCATCCCGTTCATTCATCACTCCATCCCTTCATTAATCACTCCATCCCGTTCATTCATCACTCCATCCCTTCATTCATCCCTCCATCCGTTCATTCATCCCTCCATCCCTTCATTCATCCCTCCATCCGTTCATTCATCCCTCCATCCCTTCATTCATCCCTCCATCCCTTCATTCATCCATCCATCCCGTTTATTCATCACTCCATCCCTTCATTCATCCCTCCATCCCTTCATTCATCCATCCAACCCTTCATTCATCCCTCCATCCCTTTCATTCATCCCTCCATCCCTTCATTCATCCATCCAACCCTTAATTCATCCCTCCATCCCTTTCATTCATCCCTCCATCCCTTCATTAATCACTCCATCCCGTTCATTCATCCCTCCATCCCTTCATTAATCACTCCATCCCGTTCATTCATCCCTCCATCCCTTCATTCATCCCTCCATCCCGCTCATTCATCCCTCCATCCCTTCATTCATCACTCCATCCCGTTCATTCATCCATCCATCCCTTCATTCATCACTCCATCCCTTCATTCATCACTCCATCCCTTCATTCATCCATCCATCCCTTTATTCATCTCTCCATCCCTTTCATTCATCCCTCCATCCCTTCATTCATCCCTCCATCCCTTTCATTCATCCCTCCATCCCGTTCATTCATCCCTCCATCCCTTCATTCATCCCTCCATCCCTTCATTCATCCCTCCATCCCGTTCATTCATCCCTCCATCCCGTTTATTCATCCCTCCATCCCGTTCATTCATCCCTCCATCCCTTTCATTCATCCCTCCATCCCGTTCATTCATCCCTCCATCCCTTCATTCATCCCTCCATCCCTTCATTCATCACTCCATCCCGTTCATTCATCACTCCATCCCTTCATTCATCACTCCATCCCGTTCATTCATCACTCCATCCCTTCATTCATCCCTCCATCCCTTCATTCATCCATCCATCCCGTTCATTCATCACTCCATCCCTTCATTAATAACTCCATCCCGTTCATTCATCACTCCATCCCTTCATTCATCCCTCCATCCGTTCATTCATCCCTCCATCCCTTCATTCATCCCTCCATCCCTTCATTCATCCCTCCATCCGTTCATTCATCCCTCCATCCGTTCATTCATCCCTCCATCCGTTCATTCATCCCTCCATCCCTTCATTCATCCATCCATCCCGTTTATTCATCACTCCATCCCTTCATTCATCCCTCCATCCGTTCATTCATCCCTCCATCCGTTCATTCATCCCTCCATCCGTTCATTCATCCCTCCATCCCTTCATTCATCCATCCATCCCGTTTATTCATCACTCCATCCCTTCATTCATCCCTCCATCCCTTTCATTCATCCCTCCATCCCTTTCATTCATCCCTCCATCCCTTCATTCATCCCTCCATCCCTTCATTCATCCATCCATCCCGTTTATTCATCACTCCATCCCTTCATTCATCCCTCCATCCCTTCATTCATCCATCCAACCCTTCATTCATCCCTCCATCCCTTTCATTCATCCCTCCATCCCTTCATTCATCCCTCCATCCCTTCATTCATCCCTCCATCCCTTCATTCATCCATCCATCCCGTTTATTCATCACTCCATCCCTTCATTCATCCCTCCATCCCTTCATTCATCCATCCAACCCTTCATTCATCACTCCATCCCTTCATTCATCCCTCCATCCCTTCATTCATCCATCCAACCCTTCATTCATCACTCCATCCCTTTCATTCATCCCTCCATCCCTTCATTCATCCCTCCATCCCTTCATTCATCCATCCAACCCTTCATTCATCACTCCATCCCTTTCATTCATCCCTCCATCCCTTCATTCATCACTCCATCCCTTTCATTCATCCCTCCATCCCTTCATTAATCACTCCATCCCGCTCATTCATCCCTCCATCCCTTCATTCATCACTCCATCCCGTTCATTCATCCATCCATCCCTTCATTCATCCCTCCATCCCTTCATTCATCACTCCATCCCTTCATTCATCACTCCATCCCTTCATTCATCCATCCATCCCTTCATTCATCCCTCCATCCCTTCATTCATCTCTCCATCCCTTTCATTCATCCCTCCATCCCGTTCATTCATCCCTCCATCCCTTCATTCATCACTCCATCTCTTCATTCATCCCTCCATCTCGTTCATTCATCCCTCCATCCCTTCATTCATCCATCCATCCCTTCATTCATCCCTCCATCCCTTCATTCATCCCTCCATGCCTTCATTCATCCCTCCATCCATCCCTCCATCCCTTTCATTCATCCCTCCATCCCGTTCATTCATCCCTCCATCCCTTCATTCATCCCTCCATCCCGTTCATTCATCCCTCCATCCCGTTCATTCATCCCTCCATCCCGTTTATTCATCCCTCCATCCCGTTCATTCATCCCTCCATCCTGTTCATTCATCCCTCCATCCCTTCATTCATCCCTCCATCCCGCTCATTCATCCCTCCATCCCTTCATTCATCACTCCATCCCGTTCATTCATCCATCCATCCCTTCATTCATCCCTCCATCCCTTCATTCATCACTCCATCCCTTCATTCATCACTCCATCCCTTCATTCATCCATCCATCCCTTCATTCATCCCTCCATCCCTTCATTCATCTCTCCATCCCTTTCATTCATCCCTCCATCCCGTTCATTCATCCCTCCATCCCTTCATTCATCCCTCCATCTCGTTCATTCATCCCTCCATCCCTTCATTCATCGCTCCATCTCGTTCATTCATCCCTCCATCCCTTCATTCATCCATCCATCCCTTCATTCATCCATCCATCCCTTCATTCATCCCTCCATCCCGTTCATTCATCCCTCCATCCCTTCATTCATCCCTCCATCCCTTCATTCATCCCTCCATCCCGTTCATTCATCCCTCCATCCCGTTTATTCATCCCTCCATCCCTTTCATTCATCCCTCCATCCCGTTCATTCATCCCTCCATCCCTTCATTCATCCCTCCATCCCTTCATTCATCCCTCCATCCCTTTCATTCATCCCTCCATCCCGTTCATTCATCCCTCCATCCCTTCATTCATCCCTCCATCCCTTCATTCATCGCTCCATCTCGTTCATTCATCCCTCCATCCCTTCATTCATCCATCCATCCCTTCATTCATCCCTCCATCCCTTCATTCATCCCTCCATCCCTTTCATTCATCCCTCCATCCCGTTCATTCATCCCTCCATCCCTTCATTCATCCCTCCATCCCTTCATTCATCCCTCCATCCCGTTCATTCATCCCTCCATCCCGTTTATTCATCCCTCCATCCCGTTCATTCATCCCTCCATCCCTTTCATTCATCCCTCCATCCCGTTCATTCATCCCTCCATCCCGTTCATTCATCCCTCCATCCCTTCATTCATCCCTCCATCCCTTCATTCATCCCTCCATCCCGTTCATTCATCCCTCCATCCCGTTTATTCATCCCTCCATCCCGTTCATTCATCCCTCCATCCCTTTCATTCATCCCTCCATCCCGTTCATTCATCCCTCCATCCCTTCATTCATCCCTCCATCCCTTCATTCATCCCTCCATCCCGCCAACACCACGGGAGAACATCACATTTACCAGCAGCATTAAACACCATGAATCATGAATGTTCCTCAGTATGAGACCATGTCTGAACCAGAACGGCAACACAAACAGAGTAAAATGATTCATCAGATGTGTCGTCCTGCACGAGGTAGCACGTTTCAACAGAACACCGGCAGGTTGCTTCCTCACCTGATTGTTTGGTAATGAATTTAGAAAACTGGTTTTCAGCCTCGAGTCCTGCATGCTCAGAATTCAGGACTCAGGGTCCAACGATGCTGGGACACGTTTTGGCCTCTCGTTGCCAGGGTAACAGAGTTTAAGGTGGATGAAACACAAAGGTTCTGTTAAAATGCAAGGTGAATCCTGTCTGCATCAACACCAGCGATGGCGTTGGTCACGTCATCACCATGACAACAATGCAGACCTTCATGTTCTGTTGATGCTGATGAATCTTTTAAGGTTATTTGGTCTCTTTAAATCAGGGGTTCTTAAACGTTTTTATGCCAGGGCCCAACTTTCCAGTAAGAACTGGTCCAGGTCTCATTCGCATATTAACACTGTCCTGGTTTAATTAATCTCATTCTTGGTTTAATTTTTATTCAATAACTAACCCATATAAATCCATGAAGGCAGGACACAGCGACAGTATAAATGAAGCTATAAAAGTAGGATAGTTTATACATTTCTGCAGGCAGGATGATCCACAATAAGAATGATTGTTTCTATTAGGCTTTTAAAATAATAAAAAACTCTATAAATATAAAATTTACTCTATAAAATAGTGTAAATATAGGCCTTCAAATTTCTATGAAAGTACATCAAAAATATGAATGAAGTAAAAGTTCTTAGTTTCTTTGACGAGGTCCGTTGGAGACAGACTGGAGGGTAGCGATGACAAATGGGCGTGTCCTCCCCGCACATTTACATGATGATGTCATGTTACGAGCATGTGCAGGCAGGTAGGACATGTGGATGAGTAGGCTGAACATCGGCTGGTTCTGGACACACCTGTCACCTGTCACCTGTCACACCCCACTCCCACACACAGTTTCACTGGTGGAAAACAGAAAGTAGGAACCGGTTGAATTCCTGTCCTCCATGTTTCTATAGCAACCGTGTGGAGGAACTGGTCTGAGGTGTGACTGTGGAAATTCCTCTTCAGTCAGTTTTAATGTGTCATGTACAGCAGACTCGCCCCCTTTCACCTTATATCTTAAATTAAATTATATTTAATATTAAATAATGTTTTACTTTGTTCTAGTTTTTAACTTTATTTTCCCCTGTATAATTTTTTTTGTTTGGTTTTTTTTGTTAATAACTTTGGGCAATAAGGGCTTAAGGACCCTGCAAAGCATTGATTTCCATCTGGGATTAACAAATTATTTCTGAATCTGACTTATGTTCTAAAAAGTGAAGAAAATAAAAACAAAGACAATCAAACTTAAAGGCTTAAAGTCCTTAAAATACTCTGAATGTTTGGTAAGTTTGAGCAGAACTAAAGTTTTACAAGAAACTTGTGCAACAAAGACATAAATCTGTAAAGTTTTATCAGGTTCGTATCAGTTTGATTGACAGCAGCTTACGGTGGAAGTGCCACACCAGCAGCCCGGTCACCAGGGTCAGGGCGGCAGCCGAGGCCAGCAGACCCAGGCCGATCCACATCGTCCTCCTGCGACCCGGTTCCTTCTCCAGCTCGTTGTTGTCCGACGCCTGCAGGAACTCAATGGAGGGGTCCCCATCCGGATTCGGGGGGAGGAGCGGATCTTCGTTAGCTTCCTGCAGATAAATTCAGAAAAACAGCGTTTGATCTGGAACAAGTCGCTGACAAGTTTCTGATCCTTCAGACACGTTTCTGCCCACAGCGCAATAAAACCACAACTTTCACTTTTTTATTGGAGGGAAAAACATCTGTAAACTTATTCACGCTGGGATCCAGCACACACAAGACCACAGGAAGCACCCAGGTCAGGGCAGGCTGGGGTCCTGCACCGCAGCCATAGGGCTGCAGTGCGGGACCCCAGCCAACCAGACAAGGTCAATCACCACGGTAACGGGGCTGCAGACGAGCAGGCAGCGCCCTGCAAGGAGGGAAACACTAGACTTAAAAATAAATAAAGGATGGACAGTAAGACCACAATAAAGCAACAGGTATAAAATATAAAGTTCATAAATACAAAAGCTAGAAAAAACTAGAAAAGAAGCTTAAAATCCCTCCTGAAGCAGACGGGGAGCCAGCCGAGTCATTTTAAACCTGCTGTAACGTCTCAATGGTGTAAACAGAACAAAGTTTTGAAGCAGGAAACCTTTAATCTTCTGGGGATCTGGATAACTGACCCGGAGGTTTTCAGCTCCGAGTCGACCCCGGCCTGACTCTGCAGGCGTTGATGCATCATGAAGGTGGTAGTAGAGAGCTGAAGCAGGAAGATGTGAATATGTAAATGATTCCGGTCCAGTCTGATGGTTTACCGTGTTCCACCAGTCAGCTGGACTTCTGCCTCTCACATGTCCTCTTTCCACCAAATGAAGAACTAACAGAAAATGACTGGAAGTGGTTCAGTTCCCCCCGGGCTCGACCGCCCTCCTGACTTTTAGTGGAACTGGTTTCTGGACTGGAAAAACATGTAAACAGTTGTTTGTAACTTTGTTGTTTTTTTTTGTAAAGAAGTTTTTAAAATCAACTTTTATATATATATTATAAATGAAACTTTAAAATCACACGAGGCTGATATAACATAAGAGAGCAGTTTGACCCCAGACGGTGGACATTCAGGACAGGACTGATCTGGATTTCAGAGTTTTTGGAGACTATTCCAGGACTTTGGTGCATGATAGGAAAATTCATTCAAGAGCAGCCAGATGGAGCTACAGAGAGAGAACGGTGCTGCAGTATTAACCTTTACCAGTGCTGCTGGTAAAAGTTAGTAATACGTTTCAAACGGAACACGAAGCTTGCTGGACTGAGGGGCGGCTGCATGCCTGGAAACAGAAAAGTGGCTCCTACAAGCAGAAAATGTGAAGCATGATTTATTTCTAAAAACAAAAAACAATCTTTACTTTGAGTTTCTGAGCTAAATTAGAAATACTGACATTAAATGAAAGCTTTAACCAACCCACATTCCCAGATCAGATTCCATCAGACGTAAAAAGTCTGGGTCACAGTTTTGCAAACAAGCTTTTAATAAAACTATAAAAACTTTGTTTTCTGTGGATTTAAAACCAGTTTCAGACCTTCTAAAGTTCCTTAAATAAACTAAAGCTTGTTCATGGTCCTGTAGCTGCAGCATGTTTTACCAGGAACACTAAACCTGTACGGTTGTGGTAAGTTAATGGAGGGAAGCAGCTGGAATATTGATGCAGATGTGGAGTAAACTGGTTCTCCTCCACAGCACCAGGAATCATGGTGGGTACACCCAGACTTTTCTCAGAACTGTTGAGACAGAACTGGTTTTAGTTTCTAACAAGGGGGCGTGGAACACTAAGCTCATCACAGGGAGGGTTCTGGGATGGAAAACAAACTAGTTAAAGCTTGTTCAGAGACAGATCATCCATCATACTGTGCCACCCATAGACAGAAACGTCTTTTCAGACCTGCATGGATCATCAGTATCACCAGTATCACCAGTATCACTACACCAGTTCGAAGTAAATTTTAAAGTAACTTCCTAAATATTCAGCCTTAAAAATTCTGACATGTAGCTGCACATTTCTAGAAGAGATTTTGTTCCTACTGATACATAACTACTGATGTTATGTAAGACTGTTAACCTGATATTAGCATGAAGCTACGCAGCAGTGCTACTCAAGTTCTATGCTAGCACTAAATTAGCTTTAAATAGTCATTTATTCCTCTACAACCACATCAAGCACCACATACAGCACCCCTACTCGCTGCAAAGCAGACCTTCCTGCTTCTGTTCCCTGCTTCACTCTGCTGCTTCAATGCTTCGCTCTGCTGCTTCGCTCTGCATCCAGTCCTCACTAAGACCAGGAAAGTAGATCCTAGACCTCCAGTCCTCACTAAGACCAGGAAAGTAGATCCTAGACCTCCAGTCCTCAGATCTTTACACTGACTTCCTGCTGTTAGTTTACAAAGACCTGAATGGTTTAGGACCAGAATTCATTCAGGATCTTCTGGTTCATTATGGACCAATCAGATCCCTCAGGTCATCAGGGTCAGGTCTACTTTCTGTTCCCAGAGTCAGAACTAAACGTGGAGAGGCAGCGTTCAGCTTTTATGCTCCTCACATGTGGAACAAACTCCTAGAAACCTGCAGGTCTGCTGACTCAGCAGTTTTACATCAGAGTTAAAACTTTTCTATTTGCTGATTTTTATCTGTTAATTCCCCACACTGGAACTTTATCTCTATTTTATCTATTTTAGCTTTTTTCTTTCTGTTTTTAATTCATTTTATTTTAAAGTTTGCATTTATTGCACTTGTTATTGCTTCCCCAATGTGATGCATTTAATGTTGTATGTAAAGCAATTTGAATGAACTTGTACATGAAATATGATGTACAGATAAACCTGCCTTGCAAATATTTGCCTTTGGTGATTCAGATAATTAACCCTTAAACCTCCATCGGGTCCCCCGAGGTCTACCGCCTCCTCCTCTGCCGGTGGTGTTAACCAAAGTCCACCTCCTCCTCCACCAGGAGCGGTGGTGTGTATCTCTGTGGGGTAAATGTGACGGATATTTTACCCTTTAGATGATCTACAGAAGTTTTCCAGCATTTCTATCCCGTCCAGCAGGTTTACAATCCAGCCACTAAATGTAGTTTTATTCAGAGACTCTATCTGGTAAATCCACCATGATCCATGATAACAGCATTATTTATCACATTTCACCATAAAAACTTCAACTACTATGTTGCTGAACGATCTGCTGGTTCTGATCCAACAACGAGCCCAGCACAATCCCCAGAACCAGCCCACAACAGCCCCGTATCTCAGCAGAAGCCTGCACGCGCGGTTTCAATCTCAGGTAACAGCTGTTCCGGACTCACCTGTTTCAGACCGAACTTCTGTTCTGACTCCATCGGATCCATAAGGTTCCGGTTCTCCTGCTTCTTTCTCCTGGGTTGGGTCTCTGGTCTACTGGTCCGACCGTCCGGCCGTCATGGCGGTAACAGGTGCGCTGCGACAAGTGTTTCTGGCTCAGGTGAAACCGGGAGCTGCTTTTGGTTCCTTTAATCCGGGTTTAAACTACCTACCTGTGTACGTCGGTTCAGGACGGAGCTCGGTTCTGTGAGAGAAACGAGGAAACGGGAGATAACAGAAGCTAAAAGAGGAGGAGACTCACCTGATGCATGAACTCCCCCCCTCCCCCTCCCTTACAGGTGTTCTGGCTCAGTCGGTTGTCACGTGACTTCAAGTGAAAACATCAGGAGTAAAAACGGACTCAGAGTTTCCACACAGCAGGACACAGTAACATCAGAGCAGGAAGGTAGCCAACATGTCCTCAGCAGGTTTTCAACAGAAGGGTCCGGGTCCGGGTCCGGAAACCTCCTAATGGGGACTGTTTAGACAAAATGTTGAACTTTAGATCCATTTACAATGTGTGAGTAGTTTATCTCACAATGATAAGGATTAATTGAAAATATCTGTTTCTACATTCCAGGTGAAGATCTTGTGTCTGGATCATGGCCTCTGAGCTCTGGATCACTTCTGTTCCATCATGTGGACTCCTGGGTTGTTTTATAGCTCTTCCTCAAACTTTCAAAGATCACCTGTCTGCCATCACCTGGACTGATGTGGTGGGAACAGACAGTTCTTTGTTGCACCTGAATAAATGGTTTTTACATTTTTTAAATATTTTCATTTTTGAACATGTTGTCTTATATATACATATACATATATTTATATGTGTGTGTGTGTGTGTGTGTGTGTGTGTGTGTGTGTGTGTGTGTGTGTGTGTGTGTGTGTGTATAGAAAAGTAGTAATATTTCAGGCTAAATAAATGATGATGAGACCAGTTTCCATCCTCACAGGAAACTGATCTGCCATCTTCAGACTCGGCAGGTGTGAAGACAAACATCAGCCTGACACCAGGACGTCATTTCTTCTCACTTCTTTAGTTTCATCTGTGAAAACCAGCAAAGATCAGACAGAAAACAGGATTTTAACGACAACAAGGCGATTCCAAGGAGGAAATCCAGCAAAGACCTGAACCAGGACCTGAGAGACACATCTGGACCTTTAGCTGATCCAGCTACTGTTGGCCGAAGCCTCATCAGTAATGGTCTCCATGGAAACGTGTCTGTCAAGAAACCGTTATTAAGGAAGGGAAACATGGAGAAAAGGATGAAGTATGTCACCTGACGCAAGGACTGGACTGAAGATCAGTGGAAACGGGTCTGATGGAGGGATGGATCCTCCCAGAACCCTGACGTTAACATGTCTGATGGAAGGATGGATCCTCCCAGAACCCGGACGTTAACAGGTCTGATGGAAGGATGGATCCTCCCAGAACCCGGACGTTAACAGGTCTGATGGAAGGATGGATCCTCCCAGAACCCGGACGTTAACAGGTCTGATGGAAGGATGGATCCTCCCAGAACCCGGACGTTAACAGGTCTGATGGAAGGATGGATCCTGCCGAGAATCTGGACCTCAGCTTTATTGAAGCAGTGTGGGATCATCTGGACAGAGAACGAAACAAAGGGCAGAAACATCCAAAGAAAAGTCCTTCAGGATCCTGGAGAAAGACTACTTTGGGAAACTGGGTTCACACTGAGGTGAAAAATAAAAAATATTCATTTTGAGCTCCTTAGAACTGGACCGACTCTGCTGCTGATTCAGATCCTGGATTATAGTTTTTTTAATGAAACACTCAAGAAACAACTGGACCAGGAATTTATGCGGCTCCATCAGCTGCTGTTACACATGTTGGACACCAGGGGTCAGCGTCGCACCAGTTTCTACTCAACCATCCTCTGAGTTCTTCCTCCTCTTCCTCTTCATCATCCAGCATATTATCCAAACATGATATATAATAATAATAATAATAATAATAATAATAATAATAATAAGAATTATTATTATTATAATATATATTATTATATAATGTATTTTAAAAAAAATAATATAATAGTAACCAAATAGTCGTTGAAATGTGTTTTATGGAAGTTGTTTTATTCTTTTTTTTTTTTGTTTTACCCCTAAAAAACTGTGGAATGATGTAAAACTACTAGTTATAAGTATTTATATGTATATTTTAGACTGAAGTTGATTGGAAAGACTGACTCATTTATGATATTTTTATTAGTTTCTTTTTAGGAAGACTGTGTGATGGGAGGAGCCGTGAGGACCTGTTTGTGTTTCCTAACAACACATTAACCTCAGAAGACAAAGACAGGACACACATTCTGGTTTCTGTTGTCTTTATTAGTGGAATGGAATATACACCTGTGTGCTTTGATGCTGTTTTCTCCATCATTCATTCATTCATTCAGCAGTCCTCCCTCACAGAGACTGAACATCTTCGTCCACCTTCCTGCAGCCTCGCTGAGACCTGAGCTCTTCATCCTTTCAGCTGTTTAATCCCACAGACAGGAAATGAAAATACAACCACATCCGAGACGCTAGAAAACACAAACGGCTGTTAAAGAGCAACGCGGCGCCCGGTCCACCTCCAAACATCCTGGTCGGGTGGTCCGGGTCTCAGAAGACCTCAGGAGGGGGTCAGATCCTGACATTAGCCTGATGCAGGAAAGATGACTCAGAGCCACGTTGCTCTTTAAATTGTGAGAAGTTGTCAATAAATTACAGTTAAAAATGATCTTAGAGCTGCCACAGCATCAGAACCACCAGCAGACGAATTCCTTCCATCTCTGGATGCTCCAGTTTGGATTCTTCATTTCTTCCTCCAAACTCCCAAACTCAGCGTCAGTGGGACTAAACTCCGTCCTACAGGTGGTCTTAATGTTGTGGCTGATCTGTGTTCCCCACAAAGCAACAAATAAGGTGACCAAACTGGCTTTATTACCTTTAAAATGGCCAAAAACATGACAGGTTTGGTGATTTTAAATGCCATAAATCCACGGTCATTAATGTAAATCATGCTTATTTCTGATGAGCAAACTTCACAAAAACTGCTAAAAAAAATTTGTATTTCTGAGAAATTTAGTCTTCATGTCATGAATTATTGTTTGAAGTTACATTTTAAAAGGATTATTTTCATGCTAGGCCACTTAACCAACAGCATAATAAGATTATTAGCTAGTCATCACGTTATTGGCTGTAATTATTGGTCCTCGTTACGTTAGTGGGTGCTGAGGAACTACAACAGCTCCACTTTTAATGATCAAAACTAGAAGAAAAGAGTCAAGAAAACCTGGGATGAGTAAATGTGCATGTTTTGTGTCCTGGCAGGGACACCGGAAGACGTCAGCATCTGTACGGAATACCGAACAGGACATAAAAGTCAAAAATATTTCACTCAATATTAAACAGAATAAAATTTGAAATAAGAAATATGGCTGTGAGATCAGTCATAAAACATACATGATGACATAAAAGTCCCTTCTTCACATTTAAATAGAAATATTAACTTTACTGAACTAAACAATCTCCGTGTGATGTTTTCATTTATTTCATGTCATTCGTAACCATATTTTTTATTTCAGGACCAACTTTATTAATATCAAATTCATTTAATAGTTATTCCCTCTCGTTCACTTAAAACATATTTTCTGTACGACCTCAGTTCCAAAAAGTCGGAACGCTGTGTAAAACATAAATAAAAACAAAATGCAATGATTCCCATATTTTTTTCACAATAAAACAAGCGTTTTACTTTTCCACCTGAGCTTTAACCTGCATTTGTGGGTTTCAGGGCGAACTGTGTTCACAGACAGTGGTTTCTGGAAGTCTTCCTGAGTCCATGCAGTGGTTTCCAGTAGAGAATCATGTCTGCTTTTAATGCAGAACATCACCAGCATCCAGCCTTTTCCCCAGCACACAGAGATTCCTTCTGATTCTCTGAATCTTCTGATGATGTTCTACACTGTAGATGGTGGATCTTTTTCTGAAATTGTTCCAGTTTTAGATCCAGTTTGTCTCAGATTGGTGAAGCTCTGTCCATCCTTCCATCTGAGAGACTCTGCCTCTCTGAAATGCTCCTTTTATACCAGTCATGTTACTGACCTGTTACCAGGTAACCTGGTTAGCTGTCAAATGCTCCCCCAGGTGTTTCTGGTTTGTACCAGGTACTTTTCCAGCCTTTTGTTGCTCCTGTTCCAACTTTTTCCATCAGATTCACCATCAGCTCATATTTTCATCTCATGGTGAAACGTCTCCGTTTCACCCTCTGACATGTTGGCTGGAGATGAGGAAATCATTGCATTCTTTATTTATTTACCTTTTACTCAGCTTCCCAACTCTCTTTGGAATTGGGGTTGTAGTTTTGAAAAGATAAACTAATAAAAAACTAACTTGCATGTTTGCATGAAATTAATTTAAGTGCTCAAATGTGCAAATATGTGCAATTTTTAGCTTAAACGGTCATAAATATTTTCTTTAATAAATAAGTTTTATATATAAATGAAGGAGCTATGTTAGCATCACCCTCAGGTCAAACTGGCTGGGGGCCACAGGATGAAGTGAAAACATCTGCAGGAATATTTAGAAGAATCTCCGTTCAGTCTCGTCTGGCTGCAGTCGGAGAAAACAGGTAAAATACCTACAACGGTATCCATGCATATTTGTGACAGCTCGTCATACAAACACACGGTCACACGAACAAACACTCGCCCGTTGTCACGCACACACACACTCTGGCGAGGAGCATGCCCAGACTTCCTGGATCGCTCCATCCACACGACCAGATCCTCCTCGTGGTGCAAAGACTCTCCTGGAAGAGTTTGGGGACGGGGGAGGAAACAAAGCAACAAATCAACGTCGTCATGCAAAAGAACAGCTGATGGATTCTTCTTCTCCACCTTTAGAGTCTTTTTCATCTCTTTTTCTGGGATAATGTTGATAAATTCCTAGGATCAGTAGTGCTACTTCTACTGTACGAGGCTCATGCACGAGGGACGCCAGGCAGGTACCGATGACTTTCATCTGTTTTTTCTTTTTTTTCTGGTTGGATGATTTGATTGGATGATGCAGGTGAAGTTTATGATACAAAATATGTTACAGTGTGTACGTCTAGTCTCCCGTTTGTCTCCCACTCGCCTCTGAAGGGATGAAGGAAATGTTTCCCAGGAGCTCCGTGCACGTTCCCGACGCCGTGCACTCCTCTGGATGCGACTTTTCTAAGTCACGTGGGACTGGGGATGGGCGGAGTCAACATCTGTCAGTCAAAATGTGGGACTGGATCAGTTTCAAGCACTGTGTTGGTACAAAACACGCAACTTGTTTCACTTCTCAGAGTTTTGGGCTATAAAATGTCTCATGAAACCCATGATTATGGCAGCCAGAGCCGGACCCAGCTAAAAGCCAACGTAGAGGCTGCTTGGGGGCCTCACCTCACCAGGGGCCCCACAAGCGCTTGAAATGTCAAGATAGTTTGATTAAAATGTATTAAATCAAAAAATAATTAGGGAAAAATATAAATATACCAATAAATAATTTCAATAAAAATGATAATACACAGAAAAACTCCATTTTATATGAAAGTAAACGTGGTTGCATTATTATAAAAAAAGAGCGAAAAGTCGCTAAATAAAGCGACGCGGTGGTGAAGCTGGAGACTGCCTGGACGCTGCCGCTGTTACAAACACGTGGAAAGGAAAAGTGCACGTCATCGGGAGCACGTGGCGCACACACGAGGAGCTCCGGGTTGTAACGTTTCCTGTCCCGTTCAGGTCTCTGCAGGAAGCCGGTGATCCCTGCGGTCGCTGCTTTTACGTTATTATCGGTACGATGTTGCTCCTTTCTTGATGCTATTTTCCTGCTTGTTGTAATGTTGCATATTTGAAGATTAAAAGGCTCTCGATCCCGGTCTCGGAGCTACAGTCAGACCAGACCAGTTCATGTCAGACCGGACCGATCCGGTTCTAGACTCGTCTGTCCACAGTTCCTTTGGGAAACCTTCAGGAGTTTGTTTCAGCTCCTTTAAGGTGAGATCAGCTCAGATCTGTTTGAGATTTATCAGTTTCTCCTCCACCTGGATTAAAGCCTGAGATTTTTCCATTCACCACCTCCTTCCTAAGCACATGAATAGTCCACAAATTCTCCATTTAACTCTGAAGATCCATCCTTCAGCCTCTTCTGGGTAAAATAAGAGAAAACCTCTAGTCGGTTGGTAACGAACCCTCCAGAGTTGCCTGACATCCACTGAGAACCTCAGCAGGCCGGCATCTCCCTGCTTTTGTTTTCTAAGCATTAAGGAAAGAAGAAAGAATCAAAACCAAGTTGTTTCTGTTCTGGAGATCTTCCAGGATCAACCTGCTGCAGTTTGTGCATCTAAAAGGTTGAACTGTGCAGGAGGGGGTCAGTAGAGGGAGGGTTGAAATTCTCAGGGGAACAGAAGTTTCTCTCTAACATCAGCCTTCCAGCTTCCTGTCGGTTCATGTCTGCTCATTCTTTCCTCCTCAGAAACCCGCTTCCTGACCACGTCACAAACTCATGAGGAAGTAGAAGGAACCCGCAGAACTCCATCAAAGTGGTCGTTGGTCTCAGCAAGCAGTGCCCCAGGTCCAGGATCGGGGGGGGGGGGAGTGGCGAGGGTTGGGGGTCGGGATGGAGGTGAGGTCAGAGGTTATAAGGAGGAGATTTTGACGGTCTCGTGGGTGAAAGCGGTGGCCCGGGTGTTGCGCAGGATGCCCGGGATGGGGGCGGGAGACGGGGGGAGGCTCTCGTCCGGTGTGTTGGCGGGCGGGGTGGGGATGCTGATGATGGCGGCGGTGAAGTCTTGCTCCCCGCAGTTCAGCTTCAGGTCGCCGGCCTGGGCGTTCAGACTGGAACGACTTGGACAGGAAACAGAAAAACAAGTTAACTGGGAAAAGTCGGCATTAAAAAGGAAAAACTGCAGAAAATCTGAGTAAAATGTTGCTTAAAACAAGAAAAATGATTTTAATTTTGTCTTGCAATACTTATTAAACTTATTATCAATAATCAATATTCTAGTTTCAAGCTTCTACTTATTCATTATAGGTGATAAAATCTCAGTAACAAGGCTTTATGTCTTATTGAGGAAATTAAGGATAAAAAAAAAAAACCTAAAATAAGTGAAATTCTCCTAAAACAAAGAAGTAGAAGAAAATATCTTACAAGAAAAATATAAACATTTATGACCCTGATCTAAGATATTAAAGCTTATTAATATTATTTCTCAATGTATAATTTCTCTTTGGAGGATGAACTAAGTATTTGTCACTTAAATTATTGAAGGAAAAAATGAGATTTTCTTCATTCCAGGTGGAAAAAGATAAAGGTGTGAATGACTAGTACACATTGTAATACACGGTGTACCACAAGGTTTCATTTCAGGCCCTTTTAACTTGTAAAACTGCCAATTTTAGTCTGTTTTGTTTTATTATTCTTTTTTTTTTTACATATAAAAATGGATGTACAGGTTCAACAAATCTAAATATGATCAAAATACATGTTTGTTTCCCAGCTGTCAGATTGGGAGGTAAAATGATGTAAAATGAATGTATGAATAGATGTAGCAGCATAAAGGTCGACCAGAAGAAGAAAGCAGAATTTATTACTAACAGAACTTTGTAGAAATAACACACAGACCAACAGTGACCAAACCTTTTCTCATCTCATCGTTCTCTCAAGTCTTGGCTTTCAGGAGAAAAAATATTGTTATTGAAACAAACACACAACAGAAACTATTTCCATGTTTCCACTTTTCCTCATTTCCAGTTATTCCTGCTACTATTTACCTGCTATCCTCACTAAACCAACTCCAGCTCAGCTGCTTTGTGGCGCCACCGTGCATCAGAAACGTCTTCTTGGCTTTATTCCAGCCATAGAGGAGCATTATTTTTCTTCTTTTCACACACACATAGAACTTTCTGCTCACTGGTTGATCTTTGGCTGCTCCTGATTGGACGTTACCGTCAATCTAAGCTCTCTGATTGGTGGAAAGTCTGACAGGAAGTGGCTTCATCATCATGTCCAGGTCTAAATAGAGGTCTCTTAGCAACATAGTAGTGATGGTCATGTTTTTATGGTGAAATGTGATAAATAATGCTGTTATCATGGATCATTGTGGATTTACCAGATAGAGTCTCTGGATAAAACTACATTTAGTGGCTGGATTGTAAACCTCCTGGACGGGATAGAAATGCTGGAAAACTTCCGTAGATCAGCTGAAGGGTAAAATATCCATCACATTTACCCCACAGAGATACACACCACCGCTCCTGGTGGAGGAGGAGGTGGACTTTGGGAGTGTTTTAAGGGTTAATATTTAATCTATTAAAATCTTGTTTCCGTTCAAGTGTTTTTGGATGTTTTGTTAATTTCTCCATCTTTTTTCTGAGGTTTTTATGTGTGTAGAATCTGCTTACGTTTGCGGTGGTATGGAGGTGGTTTTGATGTGCAGGGTGTCCAGCTCCTGGACGCTGCCCCGGCTTACGGACACCGTGGAGTTGGCCAGTCGCATCGCGGCTCTCCTCCTGGCTCGGCGGGGGCAGCAGCCGGTGGAGTTGTTCTGCCCGCCCTGCTGGCTGGACAGGGAAGTGCTGCGACTGGTCCTAAAGCCCACCGACTCGGTCATACACACCTCGCTGTAGGTTATCTCATCTGTGAACTCGTGGTTCTATAAGGAAGCAGGAGGAGATATGCGTTGCTTAAAGTTAGTGCTGTTTGCCTATACTTATGCACTTATACATACTTGTACACTTTTCTCAAAGAAAAAACATGAAATTATGTGGCTCGATCGGGAGAACGTGGCTTGGTAGCGACACCCTGCAGGGCATTCGTCCCACAGGGGTTTGGCTGAAATGAGTGAAAACACAAGCCCACTTTGCAGCCACATAACTCAGGTATACTTTAATGTAAAAACTTCTTTTAAAGTTTAAACAGCTCATAAAAGCTTGAAGCTTTTGTCTCTCTAGGAGTATTTTGAAATCTTTCACCACTGAGACACAACTGCAGTTTAACTTTTATGAATTTTTAGAAATTGCCAGGGAGAGTCCAGACTGGGAGATGATGTCCCACTAAGTTTACTCTCCAAAATTTTAAAGAAAACTACTTAAACTTCATTCACTACCAGGCTCTCCTGTACGTATACAAATTGTACATCAAAACGTAGGTGTTTTTCTCTTCTTTAACCCAGTATGGCCATCGTTGTGATAGTCCGTACGATCTTGTCTTAAATCTTCACAGAGCGCATGGTGCACCCACCATTTTCTCCGTTAGGTTCAATTAATTTTTGACTCCTTAACTCAGGAGGTGAGGGCTGTTTTTATCCCACCATAAAAATCATGAAGCTTACATCTATGTTAGCAGCAGAGCCTTCTGCTGCTTGCAGTTCAAGAATTGTTCTGATACGACTTATCGTTTTCAAATGGTGACTGTTTGTTTGAGGGGCGCACCGAGCCAGAAGTCCACTGAAATCTGAGCATGAAAGAGAGATTTTCCAGCTGTGTGATAAGGGATCATCTAAGGAAGCTGGGATACATTTTCATGTGATTCTTTAAGCGCTTCTGAGGCTGTTCCAGCCAGACGTGCAGAGGCAGGTGGAGGTGTGCAGCCTCACCGTCGTCTTCTCCAGACAGTGCAGCAGGTGGTGGTGTTGGTGCTCGAACGCCGACCGGTTCTTCACACACAGAGCCGTGCAGTCGCTGTCCCGGTCCTGAAACACAACAAATAAATCATTTCACTTCCTGAGGAGCATCAATCATTTATCCTACGCAGCCACTTGTGTGGTTGTGATGCATTTGTCATGAGAACACATTTAGTATTCTACAAACGTGAATGATTTTCCATGAATTCCTGCAACTTATGTTATTTTCCTATTTTTACCTTTGTTTCTTACTTTACGCACATTTGCATGAATACATATACCAGGAATGAGTAAAGTAATCCTAGGAATGAGTAAAGTAATCCTAGGAATGAGTAAAGTAGTCCTAGGAATAAGTAAAGTAGTCCTAGGAATGAGTAAAGTAGTCCTAGGAATGAGTAAAGTAATCCTAGGAACGAGTACAGTAATCCTAGGAATGAGTAAAGTAGTCCTAGGTTTGCTGAGCAGGTTTCCAGGTGTTTTAATAGAGGTGCTACACAGGTAAAAACCCATCGGCCGATGATGATGATGATGGACAACTCTATCAATGGTCAGAGTCAGGAGGATCTAGAGATAGCCCTCCATTCACCTTAGAAACACCATGAGGATCCAGGAAGAAGTGAAGCTCAAGATAGTCCATGATAGGAAGAGAGAATCCTTCACTATAAAACCTTCTTCATCTCCATGGAAACCAGCAGGACCTTCATGGTTCATTTCAAACGAAGGCAGAGTCTCCTTGTTTGTGTGGTTTGCTTGAAGTGGAGAAATTAGCAGAAGCTCTAAAGTGGACAGTGATGTCTAAACTGTGTTTGGTTTGGATGCCGATGCTTGGTAGTCTTTTATCTGAATTTCTCCCTGATGTTGCTATGCTACATGTTACCATTGCTGCTTCCTGCTAGTCATGTTGCTATGCTACATGTTAGCATTGCTGCTTCCTGCTAGTCATGCTGCTATGCTACATGTTAGCATTGCTGCTTCCTGCTAGTCATGTTGCTATGCTACACGTTACCATTGCTGCTTCCTGCTAGTCATGTTGCTACACTACACGTTAGCATTGCTGCTTCCTGCTAGTCATGTTGCTATGCTACACATTAGCATTGTGCTTCCTGCTAGTCATGTTGCTATGCTACACGTTACCATTGCTGCTTCCTGCTAGTCATGTTGCTATGCTACACGTTACCATTGCTGCTTCCTGCTAGTCATGTTGCTATGCTACATGTTACCATTTCTTCTTCCTGCTAGTCATGTTGCTATGCTACACGTTACCATTGCTGCTTCCTGCTAGTCATGTTGGTATGCTACACGTTACCATTGCTGCTTCCTGCTAGTCATGCTGCTATGCTACACGTTACCATTGCTGCTTCCTGCTAGTCATGCTGCTATGCTACACGTTAGCATTGCTGCTTCCTGCTAGTCATGTTGCTATGCTACACGTTACCATTGCTGCTTCCTGCTAGTCATGTTGCTATGTTACACGTTAGCATTGCTGCTTCCTGCTAGTCATGTTGCTATGCTACACGTTAGCATTGCTGCTTCCTGCTAGTCATGTTGCTATGCTACACGTTACCATTGCTGCTTCCTGCTAGTCATGCTGCTATGCTACACGTTAGCATTGCTGCTTCCTGCTAGTCATGTTGCTATGCTACACGTTACCATTGCTGCTTCCTGCTAGTCATGTTGCTATGCTACACGTTACCATTGCTGCTTCATGCTAGTCATGCTGCTATGCTACACGTTCCCATTGCTGCTTCCTGCTAGTCATGTTGGTATGCTACACGTTACCATTGCTGCTTCCTGCTAGTCATGTTGCTATGTTACACGTTACCATTGCTGCTTCCTGCTAGTCATGTTGGTATGCTACACGTTACCATTGCTGCTTCCTGCTAGTCATGCTGCTTTGCTACACGTTACCATTGCTGCTTCGTGCTAGTCATGCTGCTATGCTACACGTTACCATTGCTGCTTCCTGCTAGTCATGTTGCTATGCTACACGTTACCATTGCTGCTTCCTGCTAGTCATGCTGCTATGCTACACGTTAGCATTGCTGCTTCCTGCTAGTCATGTTGCTATGCTACACGTTACCATTGCTGCTTCCTGCTAGTCATGTTGCTATGCTACACGTTACCATTGCTGCTTCCTGCTAGTCATGCTGCTATGCTACACGTTAGCATTGCTGCTTCCTGCTAGTCATGTTGCTATGCTACACGTTACCATTGCTGCTTCCTGCTAGTTATGTTGCTATGCTACACGTTACCATTGCTGCTTCCTGCTAGTCATGCTGCTATGCTACACGTTACCATTGCTGCTTCCTGCTAGTCATGTTGCTATGCTACACGTTACCATTGCTGCTTCCTGCTAGTCATGCTGCTATGCTACACGTTACCATTGCTGCTTCCTGCTAGTCATGTCGCTATGCTACACGTTACCAGTTGCTATGTTACACGTTACCATTGCTGCTTCCTGCTAGTCATGCTGCTATGCTACACGTTACCATTGCTGCTTCCTGCTAGTCATGTCGCTATGCTACACGTTACCATTGCTGCTTCCTGCTAGTCATGTTGCTATGCTACACGTTACCATTGCTGCTTCCTGCTAGTCATGTCGCTATGCTACACGTTACCATTGCTGCTTCCTGCTAGTCATGTTGCTATGTTACACGTTACCATTGCTGCTTCCTGCTAGTCATGTCGCTATGCTACACGTTACCATTGCTGCTTCCTGCTAGTCATGTTGCTATGTTACACGTTACCATTGCTGCTTCCTGCTAGTCATGTCGCTATGCTACACGTTACCATTGCTGCTTCCTGCTAGTCATGTCGCTATGCTACACGTTACCATTGCTGCTTCGTGCTGCCTGCAGGATCTCCTGTTTTTAGTCAGATTTTATTAGATCTGATATTAAATTTGCTACAAAATAATCTGAATCCTTCAACCAGAAGCGTTAATGTCTAAATATTCCTGAAGTTTTCATCTCAGTGGCGATATTTAAACTTCCTCCATAGTGAAGGATTTTATGATCAGTGTGTTTCCATCGTGGTGTTACGTCTTGGATGTTGGAGAAGGGATTTTCTGTATCCTGGTTAAATTCGGTCTGAATTAAATAAATCTTGAAAGTTATGATGCAGGTTCCTCCTCTCTTCGTCTCGATCTGACGGTGCATCAGAAATATAAACTGAGTTCACTTTGGGATCAGATCTGAGACTCTGCTTGGAATTTAATCGTTTCTCAGCTTCCTCATCTCATTTTAATCTGACATTCTTTCTCTTTTCTGCCCTGCATCGTTATCTCGTCTACTCGTTTCTTCATCCTCTTATTTTAAACTCCCTCCTCCTCCTCCTCCAGCCTCGTCCCTCTGTCGTGTTCACAGGGATTAAGGCTTTAACAGTACGGGTGTGCGTCTGTGTGAGATCTTTTCTCTCCACCTGGAGCTTAAATCAGTTTTCCTGTCAGAAGGCTGAGACCGGCTCAGATTTCATCCTCAGAGAAAATCTGGAAAAAGCTCCTCAGGTTTAAACACCAGCTCCACGTCGTCTTCATCAGGCAGCAGAGTGTCGGCCAGATCTGAGGCGAACAAACTTCCGGGAAATCTTTAATTTTCACTTTGGTTGTCAAATGTAGCCGATGCAGAAAGTTCTGAATAAGAAGCATCTTGTGTTTTCATTAGGGTTATTTATGTGGGAAGGAAGTTAAAGGTGATCTTTGTTTCTCTGGAGGAGCTGATTATAAAGTGTAATAATAGGAAGACTCATTGACTTCCTCTCCCCAGCCTTCCCTATCGATGGGTCCTGTACACTGTAGAGGAGTCCAACCTTCACTCATTTATACACAACTTGGTTTATCAACGTCTGCAATGCTGTGTCTAAAGACCGAACTCACAGACCTTAGTTTAAAGATCATTAACCCCAAGATTACTTTACTCGTTCCTAGGATTACTTTACTCGTTCCTAGGATTACTTTACTCGTTCCTAGGATTACTTTACTCGTTCCTAGGATTACTTTACTCGTTCCTAGGATTACTTTACTCGTTCCTAGGATTACTTTACTCATTCCTAGGATTACTTTACACGTTCCTAGGATTACTTTACTCATTCCTAGGATTACTTTACACGTTCCTAAGACTACTTTACTCGTTCCTATATATGCATGGAATCACATATTCTGGATGTTGGGAAGAAATGATCCTTCCTGTTACATCAGTGATGTCACCCTGTTCTTTAAGTTGCGGCTGGTATTGTGCTTTTTCCTTCACTCCATTTTTTATTTTTTATTTTTATTTTTTGGATAAAAAAGTTTGGTCTGGTGTAAGGCGCAGCAGGACCAACACAGAGCTGTTTAGTATGTGGTACAAATATATTACTAGAGATATGAAAAGAATTTAAAATGATTAAGGAGCAGAAACTGAAATCAGTAAGACGGTAATAAAACACACACAGCGATGTTTGTTCGTCGGAAATCACCAAGTCTCTTTTTTATTTTTTGTCAAACACGAGTAATTTTCATTTATTTATTTATTTTTTTTTCACTTTAACACATTTGTGACGTCTCTGATAGTCGAGGAGTCAGTATGATCCTAATCGGAATTATTTCTTCTTCTACTACTTCTGTGCATGTCAGCTTGATTTATTCTGCCCAAACATGTGACGCATGTAAACACACGTCATGATCAGAGTAACTTTTCCAGGCTCGTGTGAGCAGGTCTGATTGGACCTGGAACCCCACTGAAGAAATTTCATGCATGTAACAATGGAAATGTGAGACCTAAAACCTGTCATTTGTCTCACTTTCTCCTTCATCCCTCCATCATTGTGAGACTGCTGCAGCGTAATCTGGCCATGCTGCTGGATCCTGAGCGGCTATCAGCTGTCAGTGTGTATGTGTGTGTGTGCGTCTCACCCCGATAGCTCGGTCCTCTTTGTATTGGAGGAAGGCGTTGGTTGTTCCTTTCTTCGCCATGCGGATGCGAGCCAAACGCACTTTCTGTCAGACAGAAACACAGGAAAACAGCAGCGTCAGCACATCTCACACACATACACACACACACACACACAGGAAGGGCAGGGAATCCTCTTCTGTTTCTGATCTCACCATCTCTCAGGTAATTTCATTGAAAAACCTTCAACACTGTCTTGCATCGTGTTGCCTTCAGGGAACACGACAGTTTTTAACCTGGTACGTTTCCAACATGCATCACTTTAAATGAGTCTTTATTTTAAAAAGATGAGAAAGCACAAGAAGCCAAAAACAATGCTTTAATTTGCCACATGACTCCCAGGAAGAGACACTAAAACGGAAACAGCTTTGCTATTTCGCTCCACAAAAAGGGTCTAAAACATTTTTTTTTGTCTGGAAAAAATATATACATTACAAGAGTAGACCTTTATTTTTTTATTATTTGATGCAATTTGTTTTCTAATTAAGTAATAAAAACTTGTTGAAATGTAGCTGTTGAAGATCACCTACAGGTTAAGCTACCATCACAGTTCACCCCACAGAACTACACACTACCGCTCCTGAGACACTGGTGAGGACGGAAGTGAAGCAGAAGAGTTTTAAGGGTTAATTAATTAAAGACTTCTTGTTTGGTTCCGATGGATTAACAACCAGGTTTTTCTTTTCTACAAAGTTCTGTTTCATGTTTTGCCAACCTCCTGATATTTCAATGACTCCAGAAAAACCCACAAAGAAGAAAACTGCATGAGATATTTCAGCCATTCTGTCTTTGTGGATGGAGGCCACGTGCTTGATTGCAGGATGTGGATCCAGGTTTATGGCAGTCCGGTACCAAACCGCCATCCTGACTTCTCTTTGTCTCTTCAGGCTGAACCATCTCTGATCTGTTCTGCGGTCCCTGACCTTGTCTCAGTTTCTGGCTCAGACTGGCCTGTCTTGGGTTCATTGGAAGCCTCTCGGGCACCGTGCACAGGTTTACTTCATCTGGGCTTTTATCTATACTGAATTTTAATCTGAAAGTGTAATAATCAAACCTGCTGTGCTCTCATCTTGTCTGCTCTCTGGTTCTGGTGGTAGATCCGGCTGAAGTTGGACACAATGACGGGCACCGGCAGCGCGATCACCAGGACGCCACTAAGAGAGCAAATGGAACCGAAGATCTTCCCTGCGATGGTGTTTGGAACCATGTCCCCATACCTGCAGAGAAAAGAAGAAACAAACTACTCAAACATCTGTTTATTGATGTTCTGCCGTCACCTCGGAACCAAGACCAGACCAACAAACCAAACTGACTGGTCATAACGCGGACAGGCTCTACATCAAGCCCAAAGTCTGGTCTGGTCTGGTTTCTGAAGACTATTTACAGATACAGCAGAACTCCTGGTGTCTGGATTTAATCTGTTTAAAGAACAGAGTCCAGGTAGAACCGGTCCAGACCTCCAGAGGCAGAATGGTCTGGAATGAGACTGGTTCTGACAGTGTCAGAGGTCCAGAAGGAGCATTTACAGCTTTACAGCTGTAACAGCTGCTTTAGAACTCAGTCTCTCTGAATTTGTTTCAGGCAGCAATGGACAGGCAGTGGAGGTCCATGAAGAGTAGGGGGTCCTGTTAGATGCACCTAAAAATTAAATATGTTGAACTAATGAAACATAATCATACAAATCATAATCACACCATGTTTATACTTTAAAATATTGTAAAATTCTCAAGGAATGGAGAAACTTACAGTGGGCCTAGACCAACATTTGCAGCTATCAGCTGTAACATCTGCAGCTAACAGCTGTAACTTCAGCAGCTAACAGCTGTAACATCTACAGCTAAGAGCTGTAACATCAGCAGCTAACAGGTGTAATATCTGCAGCTAACAGGTGTAATATCTGCAGCTAACAGCTGTAACATCAGCAGTTAAGAGCTGTAATGTCTGCAGCTAACAGGTGTAATATCTGCAGCTAACAGCTGTAACATCTGCAGTTAACAGCTGTAACTTCAGCAGTTAAGAGCTGTAACATCTGCAGCTAACAGCTGTAACTTCAGCAGCTAACAGCTGTAACATCAGCAGCTAACAGCTGTAACATCAGCAGCTAACAGCTGTAACATCAGCAGCTAACAGCTGTAACTTCAGCAGCTAACAGCTGTAACATCAGCAGCTAACAGCAGTAACATCAGCAGCTAACAGCAGTAACATCAGCAGCTAACAGCAGTAACATCTGCAGCTAACAGCTGTAACATCAGCAGCTAACAGTTGTAACTGCAGCTAGGGATGTTATACTCGAGCAGTCTGCTCGATCACGTGTCGAGCATGTGACACGGAAGTGTTGTGAGCATTGTCTCTGAGCATTGATTCAGCATGCCAAAAGTCACGTGATAGACCAAACGAGGCCTCGTTACGTCATCAGCGCGTATCGAGCAGCAAGCGGGATCTTTGAAGGGACCGGGCTTGTCAATCTCTCAGATTCCAAACGCTGAGGAGATCGCGGGTTTTTGAGAGGAGATTCTGTAGCGATTGTGCGACATTGCATTTTGAAAACAAATTTAGGAAAAGCATCACATCAGCATGAGCTTATATTGAATCACATTTAGCTTTTAGAGATTTGGGGAAACAAACGTCTGCGCGAGACGCCGTTGCCAGAGTAACTGCTGAAGGAGCTCGGAGTATGAGAGAAGGACGGAGCAGGTGGTGCCTTCAACATCACAGGTAAGCTTAATTCCCCTTTCTTTGTATAGATGTTTTTAAATAGACTTTAAAGTTAATCATAAACTTCAACCAGAAGCATCAGAGGAAACGTCTCAGTCTGCAGCTGCAGAGGAAAAACCACCACCTGCAGGACCTTAGACACCAAGCTGGTTTCTGATCACCATAAGCAGAGAATTTAATGATTTTAAACTTGGTTAATTACCATTTTGTTCTTGTGTTTCTTTCAGGTACAACCTCTCCAAAGCTGGGGAGGTAGTGTGCCAGAAGAGGAGCAGATTGAAGCCTGACAGAAAATACGTTTTTAAATAAAAATCTATGACACATCACAAAGTTACCAAAGTTGTTTTTCTCATCATACATTTCAAGATTCAAAGTGTCTTTGTCATTTGCACAGTAAGGAAACAAGTTTCCCTGAACAATGAAAATCTTACTTTGCCGTCCAACCTGAATGTCATAAAACATAAAATAAAAATAAACAATTTGAAAAAAAAAACTAGACAGACGATAAAAAAAACTGAGTAAATAATCTATGTACATAAATGTGCAGTGTGCTATAAACTGTTGTTCCATATTTAACAACGATCAGCTATACAAAAGAAAACAACTCATGAGGTAGACGAAAACACGCATTTGCAATTTCTATTATAAATAATAAGACACATAAAACAGTAAACAATTTTATTACAACTGTATAAAATAACTAACACAGTCACTATACCCGTTGCACAAACACTCCTTCCCTCATGCCTTCCCACTGAGTAACTACTATCATTACAGATTGGTTTACTTAAGTTACACCACAATTCTGTTACCTAAACAAATGTTACCTAATACCCCTCCTTGTTATTTATATGAACAACAGAAAATAAATATTCACTCGGATGGTAGACTACGTATCGTTTATTGAACACGTATTCAAAGTTCAGATAGGAATGACAGATGTGAGGTGTCAATGCTGTCCTTCTGATACATCAGACTCCCACAGCCAGCAGATGGAGCTCTTTCGTTTGGTCAAATGATTCAGAACACTAAGCCATTTTCAAGCATTTGGGTCAAAGTTGGCTCGATGATTCATGAGGCCTCGCTTTCTCCATCCCTAACTGCAGCAGCTATGAGCTGTAACATCTGCAGCTAAGTGCTGTAACTTCAGCAGCTAACAACTGTAACATCTGCAGCTAACAGCTGTAACATCTGCAGCTAACAGGTGTAACATCTGCAGCTAACAGCTGTAATATCTGCAGCTAACAGCTGTAACTTCAGCAGTTTAGAGCTGTAACATCTGCAGCTAACAGCTGTAACTTCAGCAGCTAACAGCTGTAACATCTGCAGCTAACAGCTATAACATCAGCAGCTAACAGGTGTAACATCTGCAGCTAACAGGTGTAACATCTGCAGCTAACAGCTGTAACTTCAGCAGTTAAGAGCTGTAACATCTGCAGCTAACAGCTGTAACTTCAGCAGCTAACAGCTTTAACATCTGCAGCTAACAGCTGTAACATCAGCAGCTAACAGCTGTAATATCTGCAGCTAACAGCTGTAACTTCAGCAGTTAAGAGCAGTAACATCTGCAGCTAACAGCTGTAACTTCAGCAGTTAAGAGCTGTAACATCTGCAGCTAACAGCTGTAACTTCAGCAGCTAACATCTGTAACATCTGCAGCTAACAGCTGTAACTTCAGCAGCTAACATCTGTAACATCTGCAGCTAACAGCTGTAACTTCAGCAGCTATGAGCTGTAACATCTGCAGCTAACAGCTGTAACTTCAGCAGCTAACATCTGTAACATCTACAGCTAACAGCTGTAACATCTGCAGCTAACATCTGTAACATCTGCAGCTAACAGGTGTAACATCTGCAGCTAACAGCTGTAACTTCAGCAGCTATGAGCTGTAACATCTGCAGCTAACAGCTGTAACTTCAGCAGCTAACAACTGTAACATCTGCAGCTAACAGCTGTAACATCAGCAACTAACAGGTGTAATATCTGCAGCTAACAGGTGTAACATCTGCAGCTAACAGCTGTAATATCTGCAGCTAACAGCTGTAACTTCAGCAGTTTAGAGCTGTAACATCAGCAGCTAACAGCTGTAACTTCAGCAGCTAACAGCTGTAACATCTGCAGCTAACAGCTGTAACATCAGCAGCTAACAGGTGTAATATCTGCAGCTAACAGGTGTAACATCTGCAGCTAACAGCTGTAATATCTGCAGCTAACAGCTGTAACTTCAGCAGTTAAGAGCTGTAACATCTGCAGCTAACAGCTGTAACTTCAGCAGCTAACAGCTGTAACATCTGCAGCTAACAGCTGTAACTTCAGCAGCTAACAGCTGTAACATCTGCAGCTAACAGCTGTAACTTCAGCAGCTAACAGCTGTAATATCTGCAGCTAACAGCTGTAACTTCAGCAGCTAACAGCTGTAACATCTGCAGCTAACAGCTGTAACTTCAGCAGCTAACAGCTGTAACATCAGCAGCTAACAGCTGTAACATCTGCAGCTAACGTGTAACTTCAGCAGCTAACAGCTGTAACATCTGCAGCTAACAGCTGTAACTTCAGCAGCTATGAGCTGTAACATCTGCAGCTAACAGCTGTAACTTCAGCAGCTAACATCTGTAACATCTGCAGCTAACAGCTGTAACATCTGCAGCTAACAGCTGTAACTTCAGCAGCTAACAGCAGTAACATCTGCAGCTAACAGCTGTAACTTCAGCAGCTATGAGCTGTAACATCTGCAGCTAACAGCTGTAACTTCAGCAGCTAACATCTGTAACATCTGCAGCTAACAGCTGTAACATCTGCAGCTAACAGCTGTAACTTTAGCAGCTAACAGCTGTAACATCTGCAGTTAAGAGCTGTAACATCTGCAGCTAACAACTGTAACTTCAGCAGCTAACAGCTGTAACATCTGCAGCTAACAGCTGTAACATCAGCAGCTAACAGGTGTAATATCTGCAGCAAACAGGTGTAACATCTGCAGCTAACAGCTGTAATATCTGCAGCTAACAGCTGTAACATCAGCAGCTAACAGCTGTAACATCTGCAGCTAACAGCTGTAACATCAGCAGCTAACAGCTGTAACATCTGCAGTTAACGTGTAACTTCAGCAGCTAACAGCTGTAACATCTGCAGCTAACAGCTGTAACTTCAGCAGCTATGAGCTGTAACATCTGCAGCTAACAGCTGTAACTTCAGCAGCTAACATCTGTAACATCTGCAGCTAACAGCTGTAACATCAGCAGCTAACAGGTGTAACATCTGCAGCTAACAGGTGTAACATCTGCAGCTAACAGCTGTAACTTCAGCAGTTAAGAGCTGTAACATCTGCAGCTAACAGCTGTAACTTCAGCAGCTAACAGCTTTAACATCTGCAGCTAACAGCTGTAACATCAGCAGCTAACAGGTGTAATATCTGCAGCTAACAGGTGTAACATCTGCAGCTAACAGCTGTAATATCTGCAGCTAACAGCTGTAACTTCAGCAGTTAAGAGCAGTAACATCTGCAGCTAACAGCTGTAACTTCAGCAGTTAAGAGCTGTAACATCTGCAGCTAACAGCTGTAACTTCAGCAGCTAACATCTGTAACATCTGCAGCTAACAGCTGTAACTTCAGCAGCTAACATCTGTAACATCTGCAGCTAACAGCTGTAACTTCAGCAGCTATGAGCTGTAACATCTGCAGCTAACAGCTGTAACTTCAGCAGCTAACATCTGTAACATCTACAGCTAACAGCTGTAACATCTGCAGCTAACATCTGTAACATCTGCAGCTAACAGGTGTAACATCTGCAGCTAACAGCTGTAACTTCAGCAGCTATGAGCTGTAACATCTGCAGCTAACAGCTGTAACTTCAGCAGCTAACAATTGTAACATCTGCAGCTAACAGCTGTAACATCAGCAACTAACAGGTGTAATATCTGCAGCTAACAGGTGTAACATCTGCAGCTAACAGCTGTAATATCTGCAGCTAACAGCTGTAACTTCAGCAGTTTAGAGCTGTAACATCAGCAGCTAACAGCTGTAACTTCAGCAGCTAACAGCTGTAACATCTGCAGCTAACAGCTGTAACATCAGCAGCTAACAGGTGTAACATCTGCAGCTAACAGGTGTAACATCTGCAGCTAACAGCTGTAACTTCAGCAGTTAAGAGCTGTAACATCTGCAGCTAACAGCTGTAACTTCAGCAGCTAACAGCTTTAACATCTGCAGCTAACAGCTGTAACATCAGCAGCTAACAGGTGTAATATCTGCAGCTAACAGGTGTAACATCTGCAGCTAACAGCTGTAATATCTGCAGCTAACAGCTGTAACTTCAGCAGTTAAGAGCAGTAACATCTGCAGCTAACAGCTGTAACTTCAGCAGTTAAGAGCTGTAACATCTGCAGCTAACAGCTGTAACTTCAGCAGCTAACATCTGTAACATCTGCAGCTAACAGCTGTAACTTCAGCAGCTAACATCTGTAACATCTGCAGCTAACAGCTGTAACTTCAGCAGCTATGAGCTGTAACATCTGCAGCTAACAGCTGTAACTTCAGCAGCTAACATCTGTAACATCTACAGCTAACAGCTGTAACATCTGCAGCTAACATCTGTAACATCTGCAGCTAACAGGTGTAACATCTGCAGCTAACAGCTGTAACTTCAGCAGCTATGAGCTGTAACATCTGCAGCTAACAGCTGTAACTTCAGCAGCTAACAATTGTAACATCTGCAGCTAACAGCTGTAACATCAGCAACTAACAGGTGTAATATCTGCAGCTAACAGGTGTAACATCTGCAGCTAACAGCTGTAATATCTGCAGCTAACAGCTGTAACTTCAGCAGTTTAGAGCTGTAACATCAGCAGCTAACAGCTGTAACTTCAGCAGCTAACAGCTGTAACATCTGCAGCTAACAGCTGTAACATCAGCAGCTAACAGGTGTAATATCTGCAGCTAACAGGTGTAACATCTGCAGCTACCAGCTGTAATATCTGCAGCTAACAGCTGTAACTTCAGCAGTTAAGAGCTGTAACATCTGCAGCTAACAGCTGTAACTTCAGCAGCTAACAGCTGTAACATCTGCAGCTAACAGCTGTAATATCTGCAGCTAACAGCTGTAACTTCAGCAGCTAACAGCTGTAACATCTGCAGCTAACAGCTGTAACTTCAGCAGCTAACAGCTGTAACATCAGCAGCTAACAGCTGTAACATCTGCAGCTAACGTGTAACTTCAGCAGCTAACAGCTGTAACATCTGCAGCTAACAGCTGTAACTTCAGCAGCTAACAGCTGTAACATCTGCAGCTAACAGCTGTAACTTCAGCAGCTAACATCTGTAACATCTGCAGCTAACAGCTGTAACATCTGCAGCTAACAGCTGTAACTTCAGCAGCTAACAGCAGTAACATCTGCAGCTAACAGCTGTAACTTCAGCAGCTATGAGCTGTAACATCTGCAGCTAACAGCTGTAACTTCAGCAGCTAACATCTGTAACATCTGCAGCTAACAGCTGTAACATCTGCAGCTAACAGCTGTAACTTTAGCAGCTAACAGCTGTAACATCTGCAGTTAAGAGCTGTAACATCTGCAGCTAACAACTGTAACTTCAGCAGCTAACAGCTGTAACATCTGCAGCTAACAGCTGTAATATCAGCAGCTAACAGGTGTAATATCTGCAGCAAACAGGTGTAACATCTGCAGCTAACAGCTGTAATATCTGCAGCTAACAGCTGTAACATCAGCAGCTAACAGCTGTAACATCTGCAGCTAACAGCTGTAACTTCAGCAGCTAACAGCTGTAACATCAGCAGCTAACAGCTGTAACATCTGCAGTTAACGTGTAACTTCAGCAGCTAACAGCTGTAACATCTGCAGCTAACAGCTGTAACTTCAGCAGCTATGAGCTGTAACATCTGCAGCTAACAGCTGTAACTTCAGCAGCTAACATCTGTAACATCTGCAGCTAACAGCTGTAACATCTGCAGCTAACAGCTGTACCTTCAGCAGCTAACAGCAGTAACATCTGCAGCTAACAGCTGTAACTTCAGCAGCTATGAGCTGTAACATCTGCAGCTAACAGCTGTAACTTCAGCAGCTAACATCTGTAACATCTGCAGCTAACAGCTGTAACATCTGCAGCTAACAGCTGTAACTTTAGCAGCTAACAGCTGTAACATCTGCAGCTAACAGCTGTAACATCTGCAGCTAACAGCTGTAACTTCAGCAGCTATGAGCTGTAAAATCTGCAGCTAACAGCTGTAACTTCAGCAGCTATGAGCTGTAACATCTGCAGCTAACAGCTGTAACTTAGCACCTAACTGTACCATTAACAGATAACAGCTCTAACATTAGCCACTAGCAGCTGTAACATCTGCAGCTAACAGCTGTAACAGTAGCTGCTAACAGATCCATGAATTGTTATTATTATCTTTATCAATTCAATTGACTAAATATTGTCGTTGTTTGCTAAAAAAGTGATGCTGAAAGCATGGGGCTTCTAGTCCGACTAGGTTTTTCTCTTGTATAATGAGATTTTCGTTTTCTTATTTTGTGATTTAAACCAGTTTCCTGAAAGCAGGAACTCCCACTGGAAGGCAGTTGTAAATGTTTCTATTGGCGACTGGTCTGATGATGATCAGCTGAGAGAAGTTGGGTATAAAGAGTTTAGAATATTTCATTAATTAAATCGTGAACCATTTCTCCTACAAAGTTTGAGATAAAGGAGATGATTGCTTTTTCCTTTGTATAATGAGGTTGGTTTGTCAGATATTTGCCTGTTTTATTACTACACTGATAATGTTCATATTTAAGTTGTTGAATAAAAAACAGTCTTTTTATGTATAATAATTCGAGCTGGTTTTTTAGGTTAACTAGCTCTTTTTCTGCATGTTTATTTGAGTAAGAATGTATAAAAAGGTTAATTTGTTCTGAAATTCTTTTTTTTTCTGCTGTTGTTTTTTCTTGTAAGATGAGTTGGATGGGGAGCCAAAGTTTGGGCACCCCTGGTTAAAATTCATTGTAATGTGCAAAAAGAAGCCAAGGAAAGTTGGAAAAATCTCCAAAAGGCATGAAATGACAGATTGGACATTCTTTTAATATGTCAAAAAAAAAGTTGGCTGGCTACAAAAAGTATTTACAAGCTGTGGTACTTGCTAAAGGGGGCGGTACAAGGTATTAACTCTGCAGGGTGCCCAAACATTTGCAGATGCCAATTTTTTGTTTTCTGTTATTTTGAAAGTGTAAATGATGGAAATAAAATCTAACTTTTTTTTTTGCACATTACAATAAATTTTAACCAGGGGTGCCCAAACTTTGGATCCCCACTGTACAATCTACCACATATTGTTTTATTATATCCGTTGAACGCCAGCCTTTAGGTTATTTTGTGAATTTAACGAGGTATTTTTAGAATAATTACAGTATTAAAAATGACCTGCTATAATAATATTATTTGCATCGAGTAGCAATAAAAAGAAATCATTAAAAAAGGACGGGTTGTAAGGCCCATAAAGTTTGGTTTGTGTGGACGTTTTTTACTTTATGTTTATGTCAGTTATGATAAATCTCACCTCCGGCTCTATTGTGGACAAATAAAAATATCTACTTTTAATTTATTCTGGGGATTGATGATCTTAGATTGAGTCTAGAAGCCACACACATTCCAAGATACTAATTTTGGAGAATTCATGATTTTTATTTATGGATTGATTTTTAATTTCCTTTTAAATTTCTTCTCGCCTCCTCACTTCACTCCATCTTCACTCTATAATAAAAATTAGTAAAGAGATACGTACATACACATGCATATATAGCCTCAGTAGTGGTGGTGTGTTTGTGTGTGTGTGTGTGTGTCTGTGTGTATGTAATGTGTGAGTGAGATACAGAAACAAAACAAATAGAAAAAACAAAAGAAAAGTAGAGAGAATGAAAAAAAAAAAAAGAAAAAACAAATCAGCTGATTGGATTTTCTTGATTCCACAGTGAGTTTAGTTCCTCAGTCAAAAACTTAACATTCCTGGTATGAGGTGTGTGAGTGTGTCACACAACCTCCGTGCGGCCCGCGCTGCGGTGCCCGGTGCCCACTGGGCCTGCCCGCCGTCGCCCCGTGCTGCCCGGTGCCCCTGTCCCATCGCGCCGGGGGACTCAGGTCTGGGGGCCCCTCTGCTCTGTCTGCTTTGGCTGTCCCGGGCCTGGTGCTCTGTGGACCTGCTGGGCCTTTGGAGCCTCGGCCTCCCCCCGTCCCCCGCTGATGCTTCGGGGTGTGGTGTAAACACGGCCCCCTTGCAAGCACACATTTCTTCCTTGTTGCATGGCCACACACGCATGTTCACACGTGCACGATCACAAATGTGCTCGTCTCTCCATCTGCTTCTACTAGATGTTGCTGATGTTTGTGTGTTGGTACGTTTCTCTGCAGGTACGTTTGATGGCTACTGTACTTTTTCATTATCCTGTTTTCTTTATGTATCATGTAGTACTGTGGTACTTTATATTGTTTTTTTCTAGCAGCCTAGAAAACTGTTATTTACACATTTTAATCCAGTTCTTTCTTCTTTTTCTCCCTCTTCCTCTATCTCCCTGTCAGGTTCGGCACTGACATATAAAGACTAAAGAAAATAAGATTACAACAAAAATAATAAAAATATCAAGAGCAGCCATGTATATAACATGTCTCCCTTGGTAGGGCAACATATGGCACACGCACCACTGTTCTGTATGTCAGGATGCTGGACAGGACAGGGTTAAAAAAAAAATTAACATTCCTCATGATTTCATTTAAATGTTTCCCAAATTCTCCGGAAAGCCCAGAAAATGGTTCTCATCCTGTCCGAGTCTGTGAAGCAGCCGATGATCCGGTTGTTACTGATAAAGCTTCAGATGAAGTCATGTCTGAACTTTCTGTTGGTTTAATGTTAAATGAGAAGCTGCAGAATTTTACTGTCGCTGCTGCAAAGCTACAAACACTCACAGCTCGCTGCCTCACACGGCCTTCACCTTTCATTGTACTGAGCCATAAATCACAGGTACTGAGACGAGGAAGATGAGGAGGAGGAGGAGGAGGAGATAGGGGAGTGGGCTGGAGGCCAGGATGGTTTGTATGATTCAGCTCAGACACAGAGTTCAAACCTCCTCACAGCTGCTCTCATCCATATTTTACTGTACAAAGAGACGACATCAGCTCCTCCAGTTCCTTCAGTTTAAATCTGATCAGGAAGAATTTTTATCAGCTGTAAAAAAAACTCATTAAAAGTCTCGTGGATGATTTATTCTGTGGGGTTTTATGAGATAAATACTCCTGGTGTGTCAGAGTCTGCAGATTTGTTCTGCTGAAGCTGCTTTTAATTACCTGTAATATGAACAGTTAGTTTAATGAAGCGGTTGGAAAGGTTCAGCGGAGGTCAGGTGTCTGTTGTACATTATTACAGGGAGTTAAATAAAAGCAGACAGCAGCATCTGGCTCGGTCCCAACTCCTCCTCACCAGCCCCGACTTCCATTTTTCTTTTTTCCTGACTTTTATTAGAAGCCAGACTGTAATAACTTCACACATTTTAAATGGCTTTTATTAGAGCTTGTTTCTAGATAATCCCCAGTTTAATCATACAGTTATGTCCATAATGGCTACTCCTTCATCCCTAAAAGAAAAGAATAGAAGGGAAAGGAAAGGAAGGGAAAGGAAGGGAAAGGAAAGGAAGGGAAGGGGAAAGGAAAGGAAAGGAAAGGAAAGGAAAGGAAAGGAAAGGAAAGGAAAGGAAAGGAAAGAAAAGGAAAGGAAGGAAAGGAAAGGAAAGGAAGGGGAAAGGAAAGGAAAGGAAAGGAAAGGAAAAGAAAGGAAAGAAAAGGAAAGGAATGGAAAGGAAAGGAAAGGAAAGGAAAGGAAAGGAAAGGAAAGAAAAGGAAAGGATGGGAAGGGAACGAAAGGGAAAGGAAAGGAAAGGAAAGGAAGGGAAAGGAAAGGAAAGGAAAGGAAGGGAAGGGGAAAGGAAAGGAAAGGAAAGGAAAGGAAAGGAAAGGAAAGGAAAGGAAAGGAAAGGAAAGGAAAAGAAAGGAAAGAAAAGGAAAGGAAAGGAATGGAAAGGAAAGGAAAAGAAAGGAAAGAAAAGAAAAGGAAAGGAAAGGAATGGAAAGGAAAAGAAAGGAAAGGAAAGGAAAGGAAAGGAAAGGAATGGAAAGGAAAGGATGGGAAGGGAACGGAAGGGAAAGGAAAGGAAAGGAAAGGAAAGGAAGGGAAAGGAAAGGAAAGGAAAGGAAGGGAAGGGGAAAGGAAAGGAAAGGAAGGGAAGGGGAAAGGAAAGGAAAGGAAAGGAAGGGAAGGGGAAAGGAAAGGAAAGGAAAGGAAAGGAAAAGAAAGGAAAGAAAAGGAAAGGAAAGGAATGGAAAGGAAAGGAAAGGAAAGGAAAGGAAAGAAAAGGAAAGGATGGGAAGGGAACGGAAGGGAAAGGAAAGGAAAGGAAAGGAAGGGAAAGGAAAGGAAAGGAAAGGAAAGGAAAGGAAAGGAAAGGAAAGGATGGGAAGGGAACGGAAGGGAAAGGAAAGGAAAGGAAAGGAAAGGAAAGGAAGGGAACGGAAAGGAAAGGAAAGGAATGGAAAGGAAAGGAAAGGAAAGGAAAGGAAAGGAAAGAAAAGGAAAGGATGGGAAGGGAACGGAAGGGAAAGGAAAGGAAAGGAAAGGAAAGGAAAGGAAGGGAAAGGAAAGGAAAGGAAAGGAAGGGAAGGGAAGGGAAAGGAAAGGAAAGACAAGGAAAGGAACGGAAAGGAAAGGAAAGGAAGGGAAGGGAAGGGAAGGGAAAGGAAAGGAAAGGAAAGGAAAGGAAAGGAAGGGAAGGGAAGGGAAGGGAAGGAAGGGAAAGGAAAGGAAAGGAAAGGAAAGGAAGGGAAGGGAAGGGAAAGGAAAGGAAAGGAAAGACAAGGAAAGGAACAGAAAGGAAAGGAAAGGAAGGGAAGGGAAGGGAAGGGAAGGGAAAGGAAAGGAAAGGAAAGGAAAGGAAAGGAAGGGAAGGGAAGGGAAAGGAAAGGAAGGGAAGGGAAAGGAAGGGAAAGGAAAGGAAAGGAAAGGAAAGGAAAGGAAAGGAAAGGAAGGGAAGGGAAGGGAAGGGAAGGGAAAGGAAGGGAAAGGAAAGGAAAGGAAAGGAAAGGAAAGGAAAGGAAGGGAAGGGAAGGGAAGGGAAGGGAAAGGAAAGGAAAGGAAGGGAAGGGAAGGGAAGGAAAGGGAAGGGAAAGGAAAGGAAAGGAAAGGAAAGGAAAGGAAAGGAAAGGGGGATGGGGGGGGACTGTTATGAGGCTTCGGTTTTGTAAATTCTGTTGAGTAAAACATTGCCCCTCCTATGGAATACTGTAACATGGAAAACTCCTGGCCTGCCTCACTTCTTTACATGTTTCCATGACAACAGAAAACAGCTGATTTATTGAAACGCGTTCAAACATAAATATAAATCCAGTATGTCAGTCAGAACCAGAATCGGTCCAGTTTTAAGGAGCTTGAAAGTGAATATTTGTCTGAGCAGCTTTATTCTCCAGCTCAGTCTGATCCCTCTTAGAAGAGTTTTCTGTCATGTTTTTAGTTTTTCTAACATGTCCAGCACGGTGGCGGCAGAATGATGGTCTGGCTGCTGCGATGTACCAAACAAATCTGCTTTGCTGAGGGGAGCTTTATGGGTATGAGGCTCCTCTTGATAATCAGATTTATTTTTATTAATTAATCTTTTTTTGTTATCTTATTTACTATGAATTATAGAATTTATGTAATCTTGCTGGACCTGACTGGAGGGACAGAAAAAAGGAGAATAACGAAGAGAAGTAAAAAGGAAAGTAGATAAAAGGATGAGGAGACAAAGAACCGGAAGAGAGAAACAACGACCTCCCATCCAACCTAACAGCCGACAAGCAGCTGCTACACCTGAACAGAAACACAGCAGAGAATTTCCTACAGCTGTTACAGGTAAACTAAACAGACAATCATCAGGAGTTCCTAAAAAATAACCAAGACAACAACAACATGTATCACAACAACAACCAAAGAACCAGAAACACACACACCTGAACCAAAGCATCTCTTAGTGTATAAACACACTGGACACCTCAGTGCTGAGTCAGCATGCAGAGGATGAGGAAGGAGGAAGAGGAGTGTGATCCTGCAGATGTGACCACGCCTCTACAGAGGCTAGAGGAAGACTAGGGCGGTCCGGAGACCCGGGCCATCAGCAGCGATCCTGGAGCACCAACCCACCATTCACGAGTTTTTATATTCCAGAAATCTGCCCGTTTTTACTTTATTGTATCACCAGAACGAGTCGATGCCACAAATATTTCCTGTTAACTGACCTTCTCTTGGGTAAATGTCAGATGTCCAAGGGTCAGTAAATGCAGCATGTAATGAATGTTTATATGTTGTTCTAAATCATCTCCACCATGTTCTAAACCATAGTTCAGAATTCTTATATCATCATCTCACCAAGCGTCTCCATGGTGATAATTTCTGTCCTAAAAGCAGCAGATGTGACGACGACGATAAAACTGATGATCTGGATAAAAACAGCTTTTTCTTTTTATCATTGAAGTGTGTTTGTGCAGCCGTGATAAAAGTCCTACAGCAGCTTCACCAAAAGTAAACACCTGCTGGTAAAACACATCATTGGCTGCTTGTTTCACTAGTTTTTATTGACTTTTTACATTAGATGATCACTTTAGTTGTAATAATTAGTTCAATATTTCATAAAATCTAGACCTAAAAAAGGTCTAATTTGTGCAAACGGATGAAGATGAAGCAAACGGCCTGCGAGACGTTCATCTTGGGGACCTTAAAGTCCTCACCGCAGTAAATCTGAGAGACTCGATCAGCTTCAGCATCATCTTGGTCATGTTTTATATTCCTTCATTACATTGAGGTTCAGCTCAGAGGAAAAACTACTTCTGTGTGATGAAAACGATGATGAGCGGCTGTTTGAGGTGATTACTGAGGCCTGAAAGCTAAACTTTCTAAGCTAATATTCCTTTTATTAAGTCTTTAGTGAAGTGAGCTGCGGTGACCAGACTGATGTTTCAGTTTTCATCCACTCGTCAGAGCCGTGCCGCCGTTCTTCCTCCACCTCACTGTGGAATTAAACTCTGTATTTTCCAGATATGCAAATCTGCAGCAGCGCCACAGTGAATCAGATAAGAAGGGAATGAACGGCTGCTCGTCTACCTGCTGCTGGATTAGGACTCAGCCCTTCACGAGGAGGTCACGACCTCGTCGCTGTGTTAATGCTCATATCTCATAATTCAGCTTAAACCCAGAAGATAAGTTCAGTTTTTCTCTGGGAAGACGACTTTTATAAAATCCCGACTGCTTGTCATTTGAATGTTAAATGTATTTACTCTGGTACAACATAAAAAACAATATGATTAACTAATCTTATCAACCCATCTTTTATTCCCAGTAGAAGATAAACAACATGAAACTGATGTTTCACCATGTGATGAAAATATGAGCTGATAGTGAATCTGATGGAAAAAGTTGGAACAGGAGCAACAAAAGGCTGGAAAAGTACCTGGTACAAACCAGAAACACCTGGGGGAGCATTGGACAACTAACCAGGTTACCTGGTAACAGGTCAGTAACATGACTGGTTTAAAAGTAGCATTTCAGAGAGGCAGAGTCTCTCAGATGGAAAGATGGACAGTACATGTTTCTATTATTAATGAACGTAGAATATTTCCTTAAATGTGCCAGATTTAGTGAGGTGCAAAGTTCCATCCTAGTTCCATAAAGGAAACACGTAACATTAATAACACAGTCCGGCCGTCCCACAACCCCAGCCACCCACACACAGTCCGGCCGTCCCACAACCCCAGCCACCCCCGCACAGTCCGACCGTCACGATACCCCAGCCACCCCCGCACAGTCCGGCCGCCCCACAACCCCAGCCACCCACACACAGTCCAACCGTCCCACAACCCCAGCCACCCCCGCACAGTCCGGCCGCCCCACAACCCCAGCCACCCCCGCACAGTCCGGCCACCCCACAACCCCAGCCACCCCCGCACAGTCCAACCGTCCCACAACCCCAGCCACCCCCGCACAGTCTGGCCGCCCCACAACCCCAGCCACCCACACACAGTCCAACCGTCCCACAACCCCAGCCACCCCCGCACAGTCCAACCGTCCCACAACCCCAGCCACCCACACACAGTCCAACCGTCCCACAACCCCAGCCACCCCCACACAGTCCAACCGTCCCACAACCCCAGCCACCCACACACAGTCCGGCCGTCCCACAACCCCAGCCACCCACACACAGTCCGGCCGTCCCACAACCCCAGCCACCCCCGCACAGTCCGACCGTCACGATACCCCAGCCACCCCCGCACAGTCCGGCCGCCCCACAACCCCAGCCACCCACACACAGTCCAACCGTCCCACAACCCCAGCCACCCCCGCACAGTCCGGCCGCCCCACAACCCCAGCCACCCACACACAGTCCAACCGTCCCACAACCCCAGCCACCCCCACACAGTCCGACCGTCCCGCAACCCCAGCCACCCCCGCACAGTCCGGCCGTCCCACAACCCCAGCCACCCACACACAGTCCAACCGTCCCACAACCCCAGCCACCCCCGCACAGTCCGACCGTCACGATACCCCAGCCACCCCTGCACAGTCCGGCCGCCCCACAGCCCCAGCCACCCACACACAGTCCGACCGTCACGATACCCCAGCCACCCCCGCACAGTCCGGCCACCCCACAACCCCAGCCACCCCCACACAGTCCAACCGTCCCACAACCCCAGCCACCCCCACACAGTCCAACCGTCCCACAACCTCAGCCACCCCCACACAGTCCAACCGTCCCACAACCTCAGCCACCCCCGCACAGTCCAGCCGTTCCACTTCCACAACTCCCCATCCAAACCACCTTGAGGTCCTGCCCAGGAACCTGGTGCTGCTCGCTCCCCACCGTAGCACGCTGATTAACCCTTTAAATCCTGATCCAAAGAAAAAATAGAAAATTCTGATTGTTTTCCCTTCAACAAAAATAAATAAATAAAAAACTTTTTTAAGTGTAAAAGGTGTCCACTAGGGGGCAGAAGACAAGGTTCAGATTTGTTCAACAGGGTTTTACCCAAGTTTTTAACACAAAATGATGCTAAAGGTTTCAGAAACTGAATGATGGGTTAGTAAGTAAGTAAAGTTTATTTATAAAGCACTTTTCACAGATAAAAATCACAACATGCTAGACATGAATATGATAATTACATAATAATTACGGAGTTGATGGTTGACTGAGACTTCTTGTTGGATTTGCACGTTTTTTTGTCTTTCGTGGATCAGTTCTCTCACCCAGATTCCAGACGGTCAAACAGCAAAGTGGTCGATAAAAAAAGTTCGGTTCAGACTGGAGTTCATGGAGAAGTGAGCTGTTGCTGCTGCAGCCGTTTCCTGCTGCCGAGTGACTGCGGAGGTTAAGTGCCACAGAGAAAGGCACATTAGCAGAGAAAAGCCATAATTATTGATCAGAGAAACACTGCAATGTTTGCTGGACTGCTGTCTGCCTTCAGCACAGTCATGTGAGTCATCAGGTCGGCCTCAGGCTGAGAGGAAGATGAGAAACTTCTTTTAGCTCGACTTCAGTTTGATGTGAAAATGCTCAATATTTTACATTTCCAGCAGGTTTCATGACATAAAGACTAACAGAAGTTTTTTAAGAGGTTCTCACTCTGCAGTCTTTTATAAATCACTACATTTCGTCTGAAATGAATGACTTTGTTTTCTTTGTGATTATATTTCCAGGTTATTAACGTTACACCAGGTGTGTTGTTGACTGCAGGTTATTTTTCATCCGTTGCCTTTAATGCAGACTCGGTCCCATAAAGCGTCCTGCTGGTGTGTTTTTATGGCCAGACAGCAGCAGTCCTGAGACAAACATCACACCGTGCAGCTTTAATGGACCAGACACTGGCATCGTGGTCCCGCTGATGTGATCTCAGGTGGGCATCTGAGTCCAGGTGTCAGAAAAGTTCAGTGAACTGAGGGACTTCGTCAGATCACAGACCTCCTGCAGGCGGTCTGGTTCCTGCAGGTCTAAATAGAGGTCTCCTAGCAACAACGTAGTGATAGTGATGTTTTTATGATGAAATGGGATAAATAATGCTGTTATCATAAACCTCCTGGACGGGATAGAAATACCTGGAAAACTTCCGTAGATCAGCTAAAGGGTAGCTATCCATCACATTTACCCCACAGAGCTACACACCACCGCTCCTGGTGGAGGAGGAGGTGGACTTCGGGGAACGCCGGAGATCTAACGGAGCTTTAAGGGTTAAACCAGGACTGAGCCAGAGTTCAGCCTCACATTCAGCTACAGTTCGACCAGATGCTCGGCCAGCAGAGGTCAGTAAAATCAAGCTTTTCTGATGTTTAAATGATGAGGATTGTGTCTGCAGAGAGATGAAGGTGTGTGTTTGTGTGTGTGCTCGCAGCTACTAATGTTGAATAATGGATGGCAGCATTAGAGGGCTTGTAGCTGGTTAGCCGAGCGAAGCATTAGACAGTTCATATTGTCTTTCTTCTCATAACTCCCTCCTCTCTCTATACATTTACTTTTTTTCCTTCCACTCTCGTGCCCTTTCTGTTCTCTCCTCCATTTCCCCCATCTCCTGTTTCATCCTCCTCTCCTCCTCGTCTTCCTCTGGGGTCATTATCTGCAGCTGCTGGAGCCAAGTCTCCGTCCTGCAGCAGGAGGACAAAACACCGAGTGGAGGCTTGACACCAAGCCAGGGGAGAGGGATGGGAGGAGGAAGAGGAGGAGAGAAGGTCAGGAGCAAAGTGTGAGAAAGGAGGAGGAAAGACGGGATGTCTGCAAAGCGACAATCTGTGTCTGTAAATCTCCAGAGATCAGGAGTCAAGTAAAGGAAAGTGTCTCATCATTGATTCATTTAACTCTTCAATTATGCTTTTCTAGTCTGGAGCTTTGTTTGAACTCGTCTGGTCTACAAGTCCGAAGCCTCCTCACCGGTCAAACTACGGAGGCCCGAAGCTGCCACAGTAAAAAATAAATATGGAAATATAAAAATAAACAGATATAGAAAAATGGCTCAATTAAATAATAAATGTGCAATTATATATTAAAATGTATATGATTTTTTCATCAGTGTATTTACGGTATAAGCAGAGCAGCAGTGACGATGATGAAGTTTAATTCGTAGCTGTATTTTATTTTATTTTTTAAATTTTGTCAGTTTTGGTCCTCCACAGCTGTGTGAGAAAATAAATGTATTCCTGCTTGTAAAATGGTTAAACTGGTGAAATGTCAAGCAAACATGATGATAAATATCTTAAATAAATAAATAAAGCTGCTGAGCCTTAAAGCAAAAGTTGAATTATGAGAAATAAAAATTCTCATTTAGACGGAAAAGAACAACTTTATTCGTCACTGTAACAATAAACAACAGCATCAGTACAAAAGACCTAAATTATGAAACATGAGTCATGGATGGACGTGACTTTGCAAGTTTGCATCCAAAATCCCAAACATGGATGAAATCAGATCCGTCTGAACCAGAAGCCTAAGCTGAGCCTTTGAGCAAGGCACTGATCCTGCAGCCCTGCAGAGCTGGAGTCAACCGTGGTCATAAAGACGGTCTCCGGAGGGGCCGGGTCAGCCCGTTTATTCTGAGCTGCTCTCAGTACGTTAAATATTTCATGCCCGGGATAATGTCATCCTGCATCGAGCAGCCACACCGAGAAGCAGACAGACGGCAGCAAGAGACGGACGGAGAGACCGGAAATCTAACGGATCTAAGACGTGGAGCCAACGAGGAAGAAGGATGACTGGGATTTACGGATGAATTCAGGAGTTCTTCTAAAAGCTGGGGCACGAAGACGCTTTCTGACTGGAGCAGATAGGAATCTGGTCATGCTGACTCAGCAAAGTGGGCCAACGGACTGATCTGTATCTCCCACCTGTAATACAAGAGCCAGCCAATCACAATCTAATAGAGGGACAGTAAACCAATAGAAATTAGTTTAGCGGAGAGCAGAAAGGTCAGTGTCAGTGTGGGTGATTCCTCCCAGCTGACAGTAACAAACACAGCTTTTATTATTCTTTACTGATTTATTCTAATGAAATCTCATCCCCTAAAAGAAGTGAAACCATCCCTTCTTCCTCTTCTTCTTCCGAACTGGAACGGCCTAGAAAAAAAACGTAACTATAGCTGCTATTCTGATTTGCGAATTGCAGGTGTTTCCAAAGAACGGTGTTTAACGCATTAGCTGTTTTTCTGCTAAAATCTCGTCCTGCGAGACTCCACTTTGAGGAGGAAGGAGGTTATAATTCCCTGTAAAGCTGCTTTTCGCTTGTGTTTGCTATCAAGAATGACGGTTGTATATTATTACCTCTCATCCTGCATCTACTCTTACTGCGTCATTCTTACTTAAAATGAACAGGTCACATGACCGCTACGTCACGTCCTGGGACATGTAAATACGAAAAAGTGTTATCATTGCAATTTTTGAGACATACTTCTTTATCGACTCGTCTGAAAAACCACCTCATGAGAAGGTAAAAACTTTTTAGCGATATCTGATTTCCATTTCCAGTTTTTTATTGTGATATTTCAGTTTTGCGTAATTCTAACGGTAATGAAAACGCAGCAAACGAAAGCTGAAAACAGGGCGAAAAGCAAAGCTGCTGAAGGAAGTTCCTAAAAAATAACCACAAACATCCGACAAGCAAAGGATCCAAAAACAAAAAACAGCTTCCAGTTTGGGTCCGATAAACTCCAGTCAGCAGAACCATCTCTGAGGAACCAGCTACCAGGTTGGCCAAGAACCAGTTAACCAAACCAGGAACCAGTTAACCAAACCAGGAACCAGTTAACCAATCCAGGAACCAGTTAACCAAACAAGGAACCGGTTAACCAATGCAGGAACCAGGTAACCAATCCAAGAACCAGTTAACCAAACCAGGAACCAGATAACCAAACCAGGAACCAGTTAACCAATCCTGAAACCAGTTAACCAAACCAGGAACCAGTTAACCAATCCAAGAACCAGTTAACCAAACCAGGAACCAGTTAACCAATCCTGGAACCAGTTAACCAAACCAGGAACCAGTTAACCGATCCAGGAACCGGTTAACCGATCCAGGAACCAGGAAACAATGGCTCGTGACGTTTTAAGGGTTATGATGTCATCGTGGAGCAGCTGATGTTGACGTCCATGTCGACCACGCCCAGACGGCCGTTTCATCGTCTGAAATATGTTTTTTTTTCTACGAACAGCAGAAAACTGGGAGGAAACTGGAGTTTTACTGGTTTGTTCTTCCTCCTCTGCCTCTGGAACTGCTCTTCACAAGGACACCAGTATCGATCGGACGAGTTTGATCAGCTCAGTTTGTTCTTCCTCTCTGAAAACTTCTATTCTGAGTTTCAGCAGGCTGCCTGTCCTCCTCCTCGTCTTTCCTCCTCCTCCATCCTGTCACCTCCTCCTCCTCCTCATCCTTTCCTTCTTCCTCTAGTGTAATCTGCAGCCATGTTTAATTGATGGACTGATGATGAAAGTTGCAGGAGGAGGGATGGTTGTTCCATGTTTTCTCCTCCTCTGGTGAAGAAGATCCAGCTCCCTCTTCCTCTTCCTCATTTTTCCTTTTCTTTTTATTCCTTTAATTTCTTTACCTTTGTTTTACATAATGTCGCTTTTTTAAACAAGCGTCTGAAATGACAACATGAGGTGGAACTTTGTCAAAGATTGATTGATTGACAGCTGTCATGGAGTGATTGGCAGATCTTTAAACAGACAGACCTGGAGCTGTGGTTTCTGGCCTGGGGGGGTGGGGGTGTCCAACTAGATTTAATCATGTCTAACACTCAGCGTTCAGCTTGTTTTCTACAGAGATTCCCCAGACTGATAATTAAAGACGTCCATGTCTACTGTTGTTGATGATGGATGAGGTTAATGCAACAGGGAGGACAACTAGACAGGAAGTAAGGTAGATACAGAGAACCAGTCCAGAAACCAGAACCAGGAGCTAGAAACCAGGAACCAGTAGCTACAAGCCAGATACTGGGAACCAGGAACCAAAAACCAAGAACCAGTAACTAGGAATTTGAAACCAGGAAACGCCACTACAAGCCAGAAACTGCAAACCAGGAACTAGAAAAACAGGAAAATAAAACCAAGAACCAGGAACTTGGAACCAGAAAAAGAACTAAAAAACAGGAACCAGGAACTAGAAACTAAGAACCAGTAACTATACACCGATAACCGAGAACTAGAAGCCAGAAACTAAAAACCAGGAAGTTTAAAAGAAAAAAACTATAAACTAAGAAACCAGAATCTTGAAACCAAACCCTACAAACAAGGAACAAGACTCTGGGAACTAAATACCAAGAACCACAAAGAAGCTGGGAATTGTAAACTAAACACTAAATTAACTGGATCTAAAAACCAGAAACTGGATACTTTAAACCAGGCACAAGAAACCATAAAATATGAGCCAAAAACTCAAAACCATGAACTAGAAGCCAGAAGCTAAAAACTAGAAACTAGGAAGCAGGAACTGGAAACCATGAACTACAAAACAAAAATTCACTGAACAGAGAGCAGATTGGAGGAGAAATGAGGTGAAAGGGAAGCAGAGAGAGAAAAACGAGGAAAATAAAAAGTTATTTTCAGTTCAGTTTTTATTTGAAGCTACAGATCAAACGTTCTGTCTGTCCAATCAGAGCTCACAGCTCATTTCTTCACATTCCTTTCATCTTCTGAGCGTTTTGTTTCACGACGAATATGAATGTGAACTCAGAGTGGGTCAGTCCACAGACCGTCCACAGAGGAGCATCCACACAGCATCCATAGATTGTCCACCTAGCCTCCACAGAGCGTCCACAGAGGAGCGTCCACACAGCATCCACAGAGGAGCGTCCACAGAAAGCCTCCACAGAGCGTCCACAGACCGTCCACAGAGGAGCTTCCACAGAGGAGCGTCCACAGAAAGCCTCCACAGAGCGTCCACAGACCGTCCACAGAGGAGCTTCCACAGAGGAGCGTCCACAGAAAGCCTCCACAGACCGTCCACAGACCGTCCACAGAGGAGCATCCACACAGCATCCACAGAGGAGCGTCCACAGAAAGCCTCCACAGAGCGTCCACACAGCAGCGTCCACAGAGGAGCGTCCACACAGCATCCACAGAGGAGCGTCCACAGAAAGACTCCACAGAGCATCCACAGAGGAGCATCCACACAGCGTCCAAGAGGAGCTTCCACAGAGGAGCGTCCAAAGAGGAGCGTCCACAAAGCATCCACAGAGGAGCGTCCACAGAAAGCCTCCACAGAAAGCCTCCACAGAGCGTCCACAGAGGAGCGTCCACACAGCATCCACAGAGGAGCGTCCACAGAAAGACTCCACAGAGTGTCCACACAGCAGCGTCCACAGAGGAGCTTCCACAGAGGAGCTTCCACAGAGGAGCGTCCACAGAGGAGCGTCCACAGAGGAGCGTCCACACAGCATCCACAGAGGAGCATCCACAGAGGAGCATCCACAGAGGAGCATCCACACGGTGTCCACAGAGCAGCATCCACAGAGAGCCTTGACAGAGCGTCCACAGAGGAGCTTCCACAGAGGAGCGTCCACAGAGGAGCGTCCACACAGCATCCACAGAGGAGCGTCCACAGAAAGCCTCCACAGAGCGTCCACACAGCAGCGTCCACAGAGGAGCGTCAACACAGCATCCACAGAGGAGCGTCCACAGAAAGCCTCCACAGAGTGTCCACACAGCAGCGTCCACAGAGGAGCTTCCACAGAGGAGAGTCCACACAGCATCCACAGAGGAGCGTCCACAGAGGAGCGTCCACACAGCATCCACAGAGGAGCTTCCACAGAGGAGCTTCCACAGAGGAGCGTCCACACAGCATCCACAGAGGAGCGTCCACAGAAAGCCTCCACAGAGCGTCCACACAGCATCCACAGAGGAGCTTCCACAGAGGAGCGTCCACAGAGGAGCGTTCACACAGCATCCGCAGAGGAACATCCACAGAGGAGCTTCCACAGAGGAGCGTCCACAGAGGGGCGTCCACAAAGCATCCACAGATTAGCATCCACAGAAAGCCTCCACAGAGCGTCCACACAGCATCCACAGAGGAGCTTCGACAGAGGAGCGTCCACACAGCATCCACAGAGGAGCGTCCACAGAAAGCCTCCACAGAGCATCCACACAGCATCCACAGAGGAGCGTCCACAGAGGAGCTTCCACAGAGGAGCGTCTACACAGCATCCACAGAGGAGCATCTACACGGCGTCCACACGGCATCCACAGATTGCCCACAGCGCGTCCACAGAGGAGCGTCCACAGAGAGCCTCGGCAGAGCGTCCACAGAGCATCCACAGAGGAGCGTCCACAGAAAGCGTCCACAGAGCGTCCACAGAGCGTCCACAGAAGAGCATCCACACAGCATCCACAGAGGAGCGTCCACACAGCATCCACAGAGGAGCGTCTACAGAGTGTCCACAGAGGAGCATCCACACAGCATCCACAGAGGAGCGTCCACACAGCATCCACAGAGGAGCATCCACAGAGGAGCATCCACACGGTGTCCACAGAGCAGCATCCACAGAGCAGCATCCACAGAGAGCCTTGACAGAGCGTCCACACAGCAGCGTCCACAGAGGAGCGTCCACACAGCATCCACAGAGGAGCGTCCACAGAAAGCCTCCACAGAGTGTCCACACAGCAGCGTCCACAGAGGAGCTTCCACAGAGGAGAGTCCACACAGCATCCACAGAGGAGCTTCCACAGAGGAGCGTCCACAGAGGAGCGTCCACACAGCATCCACAGAGGAGCGTCCACAGAAAGCCTCCACAGAAAGCCTCCACAGAGCATCCACACAGCATCCACAGAGGAGCGTCCACAGAGGAGCGTCCACAGAGGAGCGTCCACACAGCATCCACAGAGGAGCATCCACAGAGGAGCATCCACAGAGGAGCTTCCACAGAGGAGCATCCACAGAGGAGCGTCCACACGACATCCACAGAGGAGCGTCCACAGAGAGCCTCGACAGAGCGTCCACAGAGCATTCACAGAGGAGCGTCCACAGAAAGCCTCCACAGAGCGTCCACAGAAGAGCATCCACACAGCATCCACAGAGGAGAGTCCACACAGCATCCACAGAGGAGCATCCACAGAGCGTCTACAGAGGAGCGTCCACAGAAAGCCTCCACAGAGCATCCACACAGCATCCACAGGGGAGCGTCCACAGAGTGTCTACAGAGGAGCGTCCACAGAAAGCCTCCACAGAGGAGCATCCACAGAGAAGCATCCACAGAGGAGCTTTCACACAGCATCCACATGGCATCCACAGATTGCCCACAGAGCGTCCACAGAGGTGCGTCCATACAGCATCCACAGAGGAGCATCCACACGGTGTCCACAGAGCAGCATCCACAGAGAGCCTTGACAGAGCGTCCACACAGCAGCGTCCACAGAGGAGCGTCCACACAGCATCCACAGAGGAGCGTCCACAGAAAGCCTCCACAGAGTGTCCACACAGCATCCACAGAGGAGCGTCCACAGAGGAGAGTCCACACAGCATCCACAGAGGAGCTTCCACAGAGGAGCGTCCACAGAGGAGCGTCCACAGAGGAGCTTCCACACAGCATCCACAGAGGAGGGTCCACAGAAAGCCTCCACAGAAAGCCTCCACAGAGCATCCACACAGCATCCACAGAGGAGCGTCCACAGAGGAGCTTCCACAGAGGAGCGTCCACAGAGGAGCGTCCACACAGCATCCACAGAGGAGCATCCACAGAGGAGCTTCCACAGAGGAGCGTCCACAGAGGAGCGTCCACACAGCATCCACAGAGGAGCTTCCACAGAGGAGCGTCCACACAGCATCCACAGAGGAGCGTCCACAGAAAGCCTCCACAGAAAGCCTCCACAGAGCATCCACACAGCATCCACAGAGGAGCGTCCACAGAGGAGCTTCCACAGAGGAGCGTCCACAGAGGAGCGTCCACACAGCATCCACAGAGGAGCATCCACAGAGGAGCTTCCACAGAGGAGCGTCCACAGAGGGGCGTTCACAAAGCATCCACAGAGGAGCTTCCACAGAGGAGCGTCCACAAAGGAGCATCCACAGAAAGCCTCCACAGAGCCTCCACAGAGCGTCCACACAGCATCCACAGAGGAGCATCTACACGGCGTCCACACGGCATCCACAGATTGCCCACAGAGCGTCCACAGAGGAGCGTCCACACGGCATCCACAGAGGAGCGTCCACAGAGAGGCTCGACAGAGCATCCACAGAGCATCCACAGAGGAGCGTCCACAGAAAGCCTCCACAGAGCGGCCACAGAGGTGCGTCCATACAGCATCCACAGAGGAGCATCCACAGAGGAGCATCCACACGGCGTCCACAGAGTGTCCACAGAGCGTCCACAGAGGAGCGTCCACACGGCATCCACAGAGACACGTCTACAGAGAAGCATCCACAGAGCGTCTACTTTCACACGGCGTGGCTCAGCAAGGTAGAGCAAGGGTTGCCGGTTTGATCCTTGGCCATGTCGAGTTCATGTCGAGGTGTCCTAGGCAAGAAACCGAACCCCTAATTGCTCCTGATGGGTCGTGGTCGAGCGCCTTGCATGGCAGCTTCCGCCATCAGTGTGTGAATGTGTGTGTGAATGGGTGAATGTGATGTATAATGTAAAGCGCTTTGGGTATCATTATGCCGCCCATTGAAGCATGCGAGGACTCCGGTTCTTTAAATACAGATGGTTTTCTTTATTGGCTTCTGATTAGCACTGCTAGCATCAGACCGTCACCACCGTAGAACTAAAAACATGAAATAAACAACGAGTTTACAAACATACAGAGTGTAGAACAACAAATGAAGGTTACAAAATAATTGTACGAACCACTTTGCCCGCTCGTAGCTCCGAATGGGAGGAGATTGGTTAAACTTAGTCTTGCTTGACAATATAGTTAACATGTCCGCTAGCCCTTGGTCTCTCTGAGCTTACAGAATAGCATCCTGGTTAAAGGTAAGTAAACAGGAAGTCACCATGAGCTAATGTTAGCACAGTAATGAGATAAAGTGTGACATCTAGTGGACAAAAGCTGTCACAGCATTTACAATCATTCCAGGTACAGTAAAGTGCTATATATATACGGACCATCTAAATCCAGAATACCCTCATACATCACGCTGCATTTTAAGTGTCCAAATTAAAACTAAATTTAAATCCCCATCAAGGTTAAAAACCAGAGCCAGAGGGACACGAGTAAGATGGAAGATCCACATCTGCTGAGGCTGTAGGAATTTAATAAACCGCTGTTATTTGCAAGCAAACATGAAAATGTTACATAAGGCACATAATACTAATAATGCTAATAATAATAATAATAATAATAATGATAATGATAATGATAATGATAATAATAATAATAATAATAATAATAATAATAATAATGATAATAATAATAATAATAATAATAATAATAATAATAATTTGCTCCCTGGGTGTTAAAACATAGGGGCTCACTGGTCTCTGGTGAAAGAGGAGGAGGGGGAATTAAAAAGTATCACCACTCAGAAGTTTAAAAGAACTTTTTAGAGCCTGCAGACATCCACTACAAACACACTATAAACCGGTTTCCATGGCGATAACTCAGTTATCCAGATAAAAGCAAGTGTTTGTTCCAGAAGCAGCAGATCATGTAAATCCAGGGGAAAACTAATAAAGCTGATTTTTCTCCTGTTTTCTATTTCAAGCATTGCTTTGGTTTTATTTTCCTCTCCTCCTCTTTTCTATTTCTGTCTACTTGGAGTTGAACCCTGAATAAATATTTAAAAGTACCAGACGCACACACACAGACACACAGACACACAAACGGCCGGCTGATGAGCCATTACCGTTTGCTGTATCGTATAGGAAGCTTGTTTCTGGTGGGAGAGAAACCGGATCCATCCATCACCTAAACTGGATGAGGAGTCTCCTCACCCTCCAACCTCAAACCACAAAGCTCACATGAAGTTCAGGTCAGGAGATCAGGCCAGTGCTCCACTGTCCCACTGTTATAGAGGACACTGAACTAATCACTAACATTATATTAACCCTTAAACCTCCAGCAGGTCTCCCTGAGGTCCTCCTCCTCCACCAGGAGTGGTGGTGTGTAGCTCTGTGGGGTAAATGTGATGGATATTTTACCCTTTAGCTGATCTACGGAGGTTTTCCAGCATTTCTATCCCGTCCAGGAGGTTTACAATCCAGCCACTAAATGTAGTTTTATTCAGAGACTCTATCTGGTAAATCCACCATGATCCATGATAACAGCATTATTTATCACATTTCACCATAAAGGGCTGGTTGTTCAAACGTAATCCTAGCAGGTTATCGGTTATCGGATCTGATCCCGTCCAGTCCTGGTTGTTATCTGGATAAAACCCTCAGTTTGGGTTGTTCAGAACTTTTGGTAAGAGTCTGGATAAGTTTGATCCAAAAAAACAGGATTGTCCTGATCCCAGCAGAGGGCAGGATTACCAGGCGGGACAACCTAACAGCTGATCAAATAATAAAACTCTTTATTCGGTAAATATGCTCATATTTGTATTTTACACCCGACTTAACTGTTACAGTGATAAAGTAGTTAACACAGGCTCCTGTTAAGTCTTTCAGCGTAGTAAAATGTAAACATAAAAACATGACATTATCATGTCCCCTCGAAATAAACAACCAAACAGATCCAATAACAAACATTAATATAATATAATATTTTCCTGTTATTCATCACAGCATAATCAGAGGAGAACATGTCAAAAAATGAAATTTCTAATGATGCATCCCTCACTACACGTCCCGCCCTCATTCTGGTCCGGTACGTCCACACGGGGCGTCATTAACACGTCACAGAGAGGGAGAATCCGCCTGGTCGCCATGTTAGCAGGACAATACATACACGTATGATGTTACCTGCTCCCGTGGTTCCACTCGCAAAGCAGGCAAACCGTCTTCTACCTGCTGTTCTTCACATGGCCGACAGCGAACTCTGACCTACATGCTGGAAATCCGGATTACGTTAACCTGAAAAACAGGATTTTGGATCAGGACGATCCAGTCCTATTTTGCTTTGAACAACCGGGGTAAAAGTAAGCCGGATTACATGAACCGCCGTCCTGAAAAAATGGATTACGAAACCTGGATAGCTTTTATTCGGATTAAATTTAATAATAACAACTGGCCCAAAATGATCACTATTACTACTATGTTGCTAAGAGACCTCTATTCAGACCTGGACATGAAGATGAAGCCACTTCCTGTCAGACTTTCCACCAATCAGAGAGCTTAGATTGACGGTAACGTCCAATCAGGAGCAGCCAAAGATCAACCAGTGAGCAGAAAGTTCTATGTGTGTGTGAAAAGAAGAAAAACCTGAAACTTCAGCTCCTACAGACTGGTTTATACTGGCATTAAAAGCTCCTCTATGAGCAGCCTCCATCTTTATCTCCACCTTCTGTTTCTCCCTGGACCGTCGTCAAAGCTGATCACCTGGTCGGACACAACCAGCAAAACATTTCATCTTTTTCTCCAGAAGAAAGAATCCAACTTCTCATTGAGCTGCTCGCCGTGGAAGTTTAGCATCAGGAAGCAGAACCTTGATGGAGGTTTTCCTTCCTGGACCTGGTTCTGATGGAGGTTTTCCTTCCCAGTTGTGGTCCTGATGGAGGTCTGCCTTCCCGGTCCTGGTCCTGATGGAGGATTTTCTTCCCGGTCCTGGTCCTGATGGAGGATTTTCTTCCAGGTCCTGGTCCTGATGGAGGTTTTCCTTCCCAGTCCTGGTCCTGATGGAGGTTTTGCTTTCCGGTCCTTGTCCTGATGGAGGTTTTCCTTCCCGGTCCTGGTCCTGATGGAGGTTTTCCTTCCCGGTCCTTGTCCTGATGGAGGTTTTCCTTCCGGGTCCTGGTCCTGATGGAGGATTTTCTTCCCGGTCCTTGTCCTGATGGAGGATTTTCTTCCCGGTCCTGGTCCTGATGGAGGTTTTCCTTCCCGGTCCTGGTCCTGATGGAGGATTTCCTTCCCGGTCCTGGTCCTGATGGAGGTTTTCCTTCCGGGTCCTGGTCCTGATGGAGGTTTTCCTTCTCGGTCCTGGTCCTGATGGAGGATTTCCTTCCCGGTCCTGGTCCTGATGGAGGATTTCCTTCCCGGTCCTGGTCCTGATGGAGGTTTTGTCTTCACACACTACGACTCAACAGAAAAACAAACAGTGTGTTTACTGCGGCCTCGGGGAGTGTAATTGTTTCTACATCTCTTTCTCTGTATTTACATCTCCTACGCTCCGTCCATCCCCCAGCCTCCCCTCTCCTCCTCTTCCTCCTACTCCTCCTCCTCCTCTTCTCTTTGATATTAACTCATCTGTTTCGAGCGCTTGTTGTTTCAGAGCGTCTCTAATGTGTTTTATTGGCTCGTTTTGCATAATCCTGTTTATTTTTACCTCTCACACACACACACAGACAATCCATCTGTGTGTCGGAATATCTCATCATGTTATTTAAATGTTTTAAAAGTCGTACATGAGGAAGACAAGAGATGAAGAGGGGAGGATGAGGATGAGGAGGTGCACTCAGACGCTGAGAGGAAATAATTGATGAGAGGAAAAGTTCCTTCCTCTACTCTCGCTCTCTTTCTTTATCTGTTTATCTGAGGCTCGCTCGGCCAGACAGCCCAGCTGCAGCAATTAGGGTCAGGAGAGGAAGAGGAGGCGAGGAAGGAAGAGAAAGAGCAGAGGAGGAAAATGTGATAAAAGAGGTAAAGAGGTGGAAGGAACGACAGAACTGTAAGGGAAAAATGCAGGAGAAAAATGGGATGTTGGATAAAATAATTAAAATGATAATGTGAAGCTTTTCTCTGCTTTCAGGGATGGAGGCAGATAAAACGGTGATGGAGAGATGGAGAGATGGAGAGATGGAAAACAAAACAACATAAAACTTAATGTAACAAAATGTCACAAAACAAAACGAGACATAACAAAAATGAAGAAACCGTTACGTAGCAAAACGTAAGAAAATAAATGTAATGAAACGTAAAACAAAACGAAACATCACAAAACAAAATTAATCCAACTTTATTTATAAAGCACGTTTAAAACAACCAGAGGACCAAAGTTCTGTACAGAAGACTAAAAGCACAAAGAATCAAATCAGTCAAAACAACAAAATCAAATAAATAAGACAAGTTAAAACATAAAAACAGAGTAAAAACTCCAAGGAAACGTGAGTTTTAAGAGGAAACTTAAACTCAGGCGAGTTGAAGGCCTGTCTGATATGCAGAGAAAGGTCCTTCTACAGTCTGGAACCAGCACCAGAAAAGGACCCGATCTCCTCGGATCAGCTGATCTTAAAGAGCATGAAGGCCAGGTGGGGTGGTGCAAGTCCATGGGGAGATTTAAAAACAAATAAAATGATTTTAAACTGGTTTCTAAAGTAAACAGGCTTCTAATGGAGCGACGCTAAAACCAGAGAAGTGTGTTCATGTTTACCCGTAACAGTTAAAAGCAGCATTTCAACACTATTTAAAAGGCGAGCGGTGGAAAACCCACTAACTCCCAAATACAGTCCAGTACAGTGGTCCAGCCGAGGGGTTCTTAAAGGCGTAACGGTCTCAGATTAACTGGCTTCCCTTTGGCTGCCTTAGCTGAAACAAGCTTGGCTTCATGGCCGCCTTCACCTGACTGTCAAGCTTAAAATCTGAATCCATTCTTACACCCGGGTTTTGATGACTGGCTTGTTGTGCTGGGCCAAATAACCCGGGCAGGACCCAGGTGTACCACCACAAACCAAAACCTCCGTTTAGTCTTTACTGAAATTAATGTAACGAAACATAAAATAAGAAAATGTAAAAAAGTCTAATGTAACTAAATAATGTACGAAATGCAAAATAACAAATCATGACAAAATGAATGTAATGAAACGGATAAAAATTTAATATAGAGGAAAGTTGTGGTTTTGATCAGACTGATAGTTGTTCTGAACCCAGCGTGGAGCACAAACCTGAGATATTCCAGATAAAACACCTGTCCTGCAGGTTTTCATCCGCACACCTGTGCTGCTGAACGCTTATCTTTTCAATCATGCAGGACGAGCTAAACACCGCCGACCTTTCCAAGCTGCCTGCAGCAGGTCTGACAAGCCTCTGCTTTTGTGTTGGTGAGGGTTCAAATCGACAAACAGATTATTTTTGGCATGAAGAAGACGATAAATGGAGGGAGAAAAGTTGCAGAAGATGTTAAAATTAACCACCAGACGTTAAATTTACTCCTTAATGTTGCAACTTGAAACTGGGAGAAAAAAGGGATTTGATGGACTGAAGGAGGACAGACAGAACGAGGGAGGTGTGGAGGCAGAGGAAGGGCTGAATGAAAAGAGAAGGAGAGGAAAAAATGAGGAATAAAAGTAAAGAGGAGGAGGTGTGGATGGATAGATGGTCCCAGTAGGGCGACCAGTCATCTGGAAAACTGGGACACACACACACACACACACACACACAGGTTTGTGAGCTCATGTTAGCTTTTACGCCAGGGGATGCTGCTCTCTGATTGGCTGCCAGGTGTCAGCTCCGATGCTACAGATGGTTACCTCCACGGACTCAGGTAACGGTTAATCTTTGTATGTCAACTTGGCAGCAGCATCGATTCAAATGAATCTGTCTTTAAGATGTTTGTGCAGAACGTAACAAGCTGCTCATAAGAAGTCCTGCAGCAGGAAACATCTAAAACCTGCAGGACAGAAAAGTCCTAATGATAATAATAAGTGCTCATTACAGAGGAGACAGAGGACATCTCAGGAGACAAACGGGCTAGAGATGGAGGCAGAGGACGTCCTCAGGAGACAGACGGGCTAGAGGTGGAGGCAGAGGACGTCTCAGGAGACAAACGGGCTAGAGGTGGAGGCAGAGGACGTCTCAGGAGACAGACGGGCTAGAGGTGGAGGCAGAGGACGTCTCAGGAGACAAACGGGCTAGAGGTGGAGGCAGAGGACGTCTCAGGAGACAGACGGGCTAGAGGTGGAGGCAGAGGACGTCTCAGGAGACAAACGGGCTAGAGGTGGAGGAAGAGGACGTCTCAGGAGACAGACGGGCTAGAGGTGGAGGCAGAGGACGTCTCAGGAGACAAACGGGCTAGCGGTGGAGGCAGAGGACGTCTCAGGAGACACACGGGCTAGAGGTGGAGGCAGAGGATGTCTCAGGAGACAGACGGGCTAGAGGTGGAGGCAGAGGACGTCTCAGGAGACAACGGCTAGAGGTGAGAGGCAGAGGACGTCTCAGGAGACAGACGGGCTAGAGGTGGAGGCAGAGGACGTCTCAGGAGACAAACGGGTCTAGAGGTGGAGGAAGAGGACAGTCTCAGGAGACAAACGGGCTAGAGGTGGAGGCAGAGGACGTCTCAGGAGACAAACGTGCTAGCGGTGGAGGCAGAGGACGTCTCAGGAGACAGAACGGGCTAGAGGTGGAGGCAAGAGGACGTCTCAGGAGACAAACGGGCTAGCGGTGGAGGCAGAGGACGTCTCAGGAGACAGACGGGCTAGAGGTGGAGGAAGAGGACGTCTCAGGAGACAAACGGGCTAGAGGTGGAGGCAGAGGACGTCTCAGAGACAAACGGGCTAGAGGTGGAGGAAGAGGACGTCTCAGGAGACAGACGTGGCTAGAGGTGGAGGCAGAGGACGTTCTCAGGAGACAAACGGGCTAGCGGTGGAGGCAAGGACGTCTCAGGAGACAGACGGGCTAGAGGTGGAGGCAGAGGACGTCTCAGGAGACAAACGGGCTAGCGGTGGAGGCAGAGGACGTCTCAGGAGACAGACGGGCTAGAGTGAGGCAGGGCAGAACGTCTCAGGAGACAGACGGGCTAGAGGTGGAGGCAGAGGACGTCTCAGGAGACAGACGGGCTAGAGGTGTAGGCAGAGGAACGTCTCAGGAGACAAACGGGCTATGAGGTGGAGGAAGAGGGACGTCCTCAGGAGACAGACGGGCCTAGAGGTTGGAGGCAGAGGACGTCTCAGGAGACAAACGGGCTAGGCGGTTGAGGCAAGAGGACCGTCTCAAGGAGACAAACGGGCTAGGAGGTGGAGGCCTGAGGATGTCTCAGGAGACAGACGGGCTCAGAGGTGGAGGCAGAGGACCTGTCTCAGGATTACAAACGGGCTAGAGGTGGAGGCAGAGGACGTCTCAGGAGACAGACGGGCGTAGAGGTGGAGGGCAGAGGACGTCTCTCAGGAGACAAACGGTGCTAGAGGTGGAGGGAATGAGGACTTCTCAGGAGACAGACGGGCTAGAGGTGGAGGCAAGAGGGACTGTCTCAGGAGACAACAACGTGGCTAGCGTGGAGGCAGAGGACGTCTCAGGAGACAGACTGGCTAGACGGTGGATGGCAGTAGGGGCGTCTCCAGGCAGACTAACGGGCTAGCGGTGGAGGCAGAGGACGTCTCAGGAGACAGACGGGCTAGAGGTGGAGGCAGAGGACGTCTCAGGAGACAACGGGCTAGAGGTGGAGGCAGAGGACGTCTCAGGAGACAAACGGGCTAGAGGTGGAGGAAGAGGACGTCTCAGGAGACAGACGGGCTAGAGGTGGAGGCAGAGGACGTCTCAGGAGACACAACGGGCTAGCGGTGGAGGCAGAGGACGTCTCAGGAGACAGACGGGCTAGAGGTGGAGGCAGAGGACGTCTCAGGAGACAAACGGGCTAGCGGTGGAGGCAGAGGACGTCTCAGGAGACAGACGGGCTAGAGGTGGAGGCAGAGGACGTCTCAGGAGAAGACGGGCTAGAGGTGGAGGCAGAGGACGTCTCAGGAGACAAACGGGCTAGCGGTGGAGGCAGAGGACGTCTCAGGAGACAAACGGGCTAGAGGTGGAGGCAGAGGACGTCTCAGGAGACAAACGGGCTAGCGGTGGAGGCAGAGGACGTCTCAGGAGACAGACGGGCCAGAGTGGAGGCAGAGGACGTCTCAGGAGACAAACGGGCTAGAGGTGGAGGCAGAGGACGTCTCAGGAGACAGCGGGCTAGGGTAGGTGGAGGCAGAGGACGTCTCAGGAGACAAACGGGCTAGAGGTGGAGGAAGAGGACGTCTCAGGAGAACAGACGGGCTAGAGGTGGAGGCAGAGGACGTCTCAGGAGACAAACGGGCTAGCGGTGGAGGCAGAGGACGTCTCAGGAGACAGACGGGCTAGAGGTGGGAGGAGAGGACGTCTAGGAGACAAACGGGCTAGAGGTGGAGGAAGAGGACGTCTCAGGAGACAAACGGGCTAGAGGTGGAGGAAGAGGACGTCTCAGGAGAAAGACGGCTAGAGGTGGAGGCAGAGGACGTCTCAGGAGACAGACGGGCTAGAGGTGGAGGCAGAGGACGTCTCAGGAGACAGACGGGCTAGAGGTGGAGGCAGAGGACGTCTCAGGAGACAGACGGGCTAGAGGTGAAGGCAGAGGACGTCTCAGGAGACAAACAGGCTAGCGGTGGAGGCAGAGGACGTCTCAGGAGACAGACGGGCTAGAGGTGGAGGCAGAGGACGTCTCAGGAGACAAACGGGCTAGCGGTGGAGGCAGAGGACGTCTCAGGAGACAGACGGGCTAGAGGTGGAGGCAGAGGACGTCTCAGGAGACAAACGGGCTAGAGGTGGAGGCAGAGGACGTCTCAGGAGACAAACGGGCTAGCGGTGGAGGCAGAGGACGTCTCAGGAGACAGACGGGCTAGAGGTGGAGGCAGAGGACGTCTCAGGAGACAGACGGGCTAGAGGTGGAGGAAGAGGACGTCTCAGGAGACAGACGGGCTAGAGGTGAAGGCAGAGGACGTCTCAGGAGACAAACGGGCTAGCGGTGGAGGCAGAGGACGTCTCAGGAGACAGACGGGCTAGAGGTGGAAGCAGAGGACGTCTCAGGAGACAGACGGGCAAGAGGTGGAGGCAGAGGACGTCTCAGGAGACAAACGGGCTAGCGGTGGAGGCAGAGGACGTCTCAGGAGACAGACGGGCTAGAGGTGGAGGCAGAGGACGTCTCAGGAGACAAACGGGCTAGCGGTGGAGGCAGAGGACGTCTCAGGAGACAAACGGGCTAGCGGTGGAGGCAGAGGACGTCTCAGGAGACAGACGGGCTAGAGGTGGAAGCAGAGGACGTCTCAGGAGACAAACGGGCTAGCGGTGGAGGCAGAGGACGTCTCTGGAGACAAAAGGGCTAGCGGTGGAGGCAGAGGACGTCTCAGGGACAGACGGGCTAGAGGTGAAGGCAGAGGACGTCTCAGGAGACAAACGGGCTAGCGGTGGAGGCAGAGGACGTCTCAGGAGACAGAACGGGCTAGAGGTGGAGGCAGAGGACGTCTCAGGAGACAGACGGGCTAGAGGTGG